>NC_056746.1:1125367468-1125607468 GCF_019279795.1 Protopterus annectens
ACTGAGCAATTAACACCAATCAACTCACAGCGGCCAATCGACGGCAGCTGACAAGTCTGCTCGCAGAAACCTGCAAAACAGGATAGGGGAGGCATTGGATTGCAATGAAAGGAGGGGAGGCATTGGATTGTGATAGGAGATCTGTCATAGCAGAGCAAAGCAAACCGACAGTAGACCGGCAATAGCACACATTACGCAAGATAAGCCAGGTCTAGGAAAGTACAAATGAAAGCAGGCTGCTGGATGCATGCCAGAAAATGGTAGGTGGAACTTGCAGAAATGTAAAGGGAAGGTCAAGAGGTAATCCACGGCAGCCAAATGTAATTCAACACCAAAGGCACCACAATAGTAGTTCCGGTAGTAAAACACATAAGATACCCTGTAGCTACGATCGTACATACACACCCTATGACATCATCAGTGCTCACAGCACAATAGTATAAAGTGTGAAAGCACCCTACACACACCTGTGTATTCCCAAACACTGCACCATAGGTGTAAACACACGGGGAACTTTTAAAATGTACATGTTGGGAGCTGCCATAGCTGTGATTCATCAGCATGTGTTAGAGACTGACGGTGTTGTGGAGGATGATGCCGACAACCACCGCAGGCCCCAGAGGAGGAGAAGAGTGTTCAGACCAAGGGTAACCTACCAGGGGCTACATGACCTGGAGATAGTAGAACATTACAGGGTGGACAGGGACATCTTACAGCAAATAGTGGAGCTGTGCCGGCCACGCCTGAGATCCAGAAACAACAGAGGGGAACCCATCCCAGTGGACACGAAGGTATGTGTAAGCTTGTGAACACTAGCCACAGGTACCTTTCAAAGTCCAACTGGAGATATAATGGGGATCGCACAGGCATCAGCATCCAGGATACTACACCAGTTCCTGGATGTCATGTTATCACATGCCAATGAGCATATATACTTCCCCCGAACTCAGGAGGAGTTGACCAGCAATATGCGTCACTTCCACCATGTGGCACACTACCCGGAGGTACTGCGTGCGATAGACTGCACGCACATACAAATCAAGTCACCACCCAGTGAGCATGGTAGGTGCTACATAAACCACAAGGGATTCCACTCCATCAACTGCCAGGTCATGTGCAATGCCCAGGGCATTATCATGGATGTGTGTGCTGGCAGCCCAGGAAGCTACCATGACTCCCATATCTGGCATGCCTCACAGCTGTATCAGGTATTTATCAGGGGGGACATCCCACATGGCCACCTTGTGGGGGATGCTGGCTATGCACTGGAGCCGTGGATGATGACTATGACTCCCATCAGAAATGCACACACACCCATGCAAGAATGCCATAATGAGGCACACGCACAAACCAGAATCATCATAGAGCGTGTGTTTGGGATGCTGAAATCATGGTTCCGGTGCTTGGACACATCAGGTGGAGCCTTGCAGTACTCTCCAGGCAAGTGTGCCCACATCGTCATAGTATGTGCCATGCTACATAATATGATCCTGCGGAAACAGCTGCAGCAGGGACAAAATGGTGAAGGCTCTCATAGCCCACCGCAATTGCCAAGGCCATCACAGGCACAGAGGGATTCAGACCACAAACACACTGTGCCAGCCTCAGTAGACAGATGGAGGCGTGCCCAATATGCCTACACCTTGGCAAAGAGGGAATGTATAGCACATACTCTGACAGTGTAGGACCCTATGGACTGACACACCTCTCCACCTGCACACACAGTAAAATGGATGGCACACAAACACGACCACCTGTAAATTGTAATGTATAGGTGGCCCACTGTGTGAATCCTACATAGGCAGCCCTCAAACATTGTACACACAACAGCTATTGGAACACGGAATGTTAACATATGAACAGTACATGCGCCTATCAGCATATGGTGGTGCTGTGTGTATAGGTTCCCAGGTACATCGGTAGGTACACGGCCGATTGTCAGAGGCCATACTCCAAACGGGGCAAACAGTGTCCACTGTTGCCACAACATCGAGTAACCAACTGTCGCTTAGTGGAGCAGAGGCAATCGCGGGAGCACATGTGTGTAAGCACTGTTCTACATACACTCAGCATGGAGTCCCTGCTGCGTTAATGAGGGGCTCCACATACTGTAATCATGGATGTTGTGTCTAGGCATGGGGTGTACCCATGACAGGTATTCGTCACCCCAGCATGCTCCACCTACGGTCGTTTGAAGGTGTAGCACAGTATCGTGTGTGGCTCACTGTGATATACATACCCAATGCCGGAGCACATCCAGTAAACATCACATGGACATACCATTAACTGGACTCTTCAATATGTAAACTAACTGAGTTACCCATGTGAGTGCAGTATGGAGTAACAGCTGTAGTATACTCCACAAACAAAATGACATAACATGTGTACAAATCCCAGATGTCCAAGTGTTAAATGCAGTGACCGTCGTGCATGTTCCCGGTCCCACGTCCTGCAAGGGATGTAACGTAATCCCGAAGGCACAAGTAATGCATGTCGGATGCAGGTCATCAGATCATGTTTAGCACACGTTAGCGGGAATATGCGTTGCCCACTGCTGGTAAGCGATGTTTAAATATGACTATACGGATATTCGCGAAGCAAGGCTAAGCTTCTCCGAATATCGTGCAGATCACAGTCAATGATGTCCAGAACAGGTGAAACCAACATTATACACCCCTATACTAATAGCACCTGCTCTGAAGGGTAAAACGACCACTGCCAGGAGTAGAACACGCAATCATGTATACAATCACCTAACACTATTGCTAGCCAAGATGTACCTATGGTAGGGTTGCCACCTCTTCAAATGACCAATGTGGGACATACGTCAGATGCCTGCAGGCTGACACATTCACCCGGCCAGTACGAAAATCAGAACTTCACTGTTTTGCCTAGTTAAAAGCTTATTCTTGTAATGTTTATTTACTTATTCTGTTTCTATAACATATAGGTGGTTCAGATACATAATAACTGTTTTATGCAACTATTACATAAACTATAGGAAATAAGTATGTCCTGAAATCTCAGGACATTTGCCATATTTACAAATATTTTGCAGGACACAACTGCCCAAAGAGGGACTGTCCCTCGCAAAGTGGGACAGCTGGTAACCCTAACCTACAGCAGGTGTGTAATGTGACAGGTACAGACACAATGTGCGGAGTCCAGGAAACAGGATACACCGACAAGTACACAATGAAAGGGCTAGCTTGCCTGTCACTTTCCCTGTCAGATATATATATATATATATATATATATATATATATATATATATATATATATATATATATATATATATATACACACACACATATATACATATATATAATACAGATAGAAAGGGCGATAGAGTGATATATGTTGATATATACGGATTCAGCGATATCTGCAAATATATATAGATAGGTCAATGACATTCATAACACCTTGGAGGTACAAATAAATAGGATACCCCCAACTATGGAATGTGTAACATACCGACACGCATAACCACGAGGCTGAAAGACCGAAAGAACACAGTACAACCGCGAGTAATAGTATGACGACATGAAGGGACATTTAGTTACAGCTGCCGGTGTTGCGGTCCACGTAGGTACTGTGTTCAACTGTGTTTGTGAGTGCCGTAGTCTGTGTATGTGTGTGTTGAGGGTGCCGTGTGCATCTCCGTGTGACTGTAATGTATGTGTGTGTGTGTCCGCATCGTGTCTCTGTTAGTGCCAACTTGGAGGTAGATCATTACGGTAGGTGTGGGCATAGCTAGCAGTAGGCATACGGTTACCACCTGTCCCACATTAGGAGGGACAGCCCCTCCCTGGGCAGGTGTGTCCTGACATAAAACATTACAAAGGGCAAATGTCTGAGATTGTAGGACATTATTATGTCCCATATATTATGTAATAGTTGCATTAAATAGTTATGCCTGTATGTAAGAAACGTAAATGTTACATGCAATATGATAAGTAGCCAAAGTCCCACAACAATAGGTATGTATTGAGGATAAAAGTATGTGCTATCCTGTGTACTGACCATGGCTATGTGTTGGCCTGTAAACACCGCTGTGTGTCCCGCAAGTGTCCAACAATGGCCATATGAAAAGGTGGCAACCCATGGCAAAGAGGTTCTGTTACCAACACAGCTGCAATGACTGCAAATATCTGGGACAGAAATGCACGGGATAGCTGTCATTTAGACATATCCCTTTACATATCACTGCAGTTCCGGAGGTATGGAAGTATCAACCTCACCTGCATACTATATAGAAACCAATTAACAATGGCCCAATGTAAAATCCCATAACATAAGTCTACTAACTGATAGCTCTTAAATTAGGGACAGAGCCCACACACATATATATATGGAATATGTAGAAATGCAAGCCCCACAAACCTGTATATGCTATGTACACCCACCGACATCCCCCACACTAGAAACTATAGCAATACAGACTGTAATTACAGCACAAACATCCAGTCAGTCAATTACATCTGCAGAACCGTCAACATACCTTGTGAGAGACACAATTAAAGGCACCATGCAAAACTGTAGCCGTTGTATAATGGAACAAACAGCGATGTTACAGGTTTTGTTTGCAATAGTCCGTTATCAGACGGTTGGGATGACAGGTATACCCACATGTTGAACCACATACTCTAGCTGTCACACACAATCCACGGGGGACATGTCCAAAGTATACTTGTCTCTACACATAGCAGTTGCAATTACACACAACAAAACACAATACAGGCCGTCTCCCCGAAGGTAGGGCAAATGGGCAATGCCCAAGTGGACAATTCAATTATATCCCACTGTTGCCATGTAATTGGCAAATGGAGTAGCTGCACAGCTGATGTGCAAGTAATTAGTCACTCAGGAGCACCAATTGGTGGCAGGAAACCACATGTTACATGTATCGACGTATATAAGGATGACTTGCCAGACATTCAAACTGTATGCTCATACCATATACCTGTTTAAACAGTGTAAGAGAGATAGAGACGAAAGTCAGGAACGATAACAAGGTATGTAGAACACTCGGTATGTAAGTTTATGTATAGCATGTTTTGTATTAATTATTTAGTGTATGTATAGCCTGGTTTGCATTAATTAAAAGTGTCCGCAATGCATAAAGTGGGAAAAGGTATTTATGTAGTGATGTCTTGCTGAGCATACTAATGCTTGTAGAAACTGTGCGTCCAGCAGTGGGCCACAAGGTACACATCACAGACACCACAAGGGATGCTACATGAGGGCTTTAAACAGAACAATTCCATACAACCCGCCGTCAGTGGTAGGGTATGTTCAACAAGTATGTGTCATAGCAGGGGATAGTATATGTTGATATACTGTCACAGTAGGCATGTGTATGGGCATATAACGACAATGACATGTCTAAGGTAGTCCCGCTGTGCAAGTATGCTTTGCATTATGGGATACTATGTAAAATATGTGTAATGTATAGTATTGTAGGTAGATATGTCAGATATTCTACACAGCATAACAGGCATATCATGCATACCAAAGGTATTGTCTATTGGCATGTACAATAACAGGATACATATGGCTTGTAGGCACGGGACATTGTAATAGCATGATAGCTAATCTAAATGGAAGGGCTACCAAGTAACCATGCACAAAGGATATGTAATAGCTTCACAGGTTCATAGTGGGGTACTATGCAGTCTGGCAAGTCTATGTGTAAGCACAACTACAGTGTTCACACCAGTGGCACCTCTCTAGGGTAGTGTCCTGTGAACAGCAGAGCCATGTGTTACCTGCACCTCTGCACAGTACAGCCACTGCAGTGATCCCTGGCATACATGTGTCTCCCAACCACCAAGTGAGGTATCACATGAACAGTGCTACTGAGTGTCCCTGCGTGAATCATGGTGAGTGTCCAGTTTAGGAATGTAACCCTCAAGCACATCCCAGTCATCATTGCGTGTGTGCACATATCCATGAGTATGTTGCTCACAGTGGCTTTTGCTTATGTCACGTATGTGGAGTATATCCATTAATATTGTTGTGGACATGGGCCCTGTCTGTTCAGCAGAGGTCACCCCTGAGTATGTAGTATGCAAATGTGTACAGACGTGGTGTCTGTAGTTCAGCCGCATACTTTAACTGTCGGAGCTCAATAAACGTCATGGTGTGTTAATGTTGTGGTATGTAAAGCTGTAGCTGTTGTGTAAGGTACACCCTAAATGGGGTGGTGTACCCTTGAATGTGTGCAGAAGTCTGGAGTTCAGAGGTACAATGGGTGCCTATGTACCAGCTACACACCCAGTACAGATAAGTGTGGCCACGTAGAAGGGTATCCACGCCACAGTGGCAATATGGTAACCGCAGGAGTGGGTGTGACATACGTGTGTACTACGAACACGTACAATGTGACATGTATGTAGGGGACTACCACCTATGTGATAATCAGTGGGTGAATGGCGTAATGCAAAGGTGATGTTCATGCACCTTGTGTCATGCAGCTTGAGGCCATGATATTCATATCAGGTATCTGTCACACTGACACCCATATGGATGGAGTCAGTATCAGCTGGTGGATCAATCATGGTGCTTTGTATGCAGGGGTTTGTAAAGCTAGGCAGGGAAAGTCCCTCTGTGCTAGCCTGTAGCTCAAGGAAGCATATACTGAACATGAGGGGCCCTATGACAGATGACTGTGGTATGCCAAATGTAACTGAAATGCAGTAGGTACTATGGTATGCTACCCTCATTGTATGTGTCCTGTCAATGAGCCATGTTGCATAACATCCTGAGACATAGAGTACGATGTGCAGATGGATGTGTATGTTGTCAATACCAAAATGGAGAACGGTGCTGAAAAGCAATGAGAGGACAATGTAGGAAGTGTGGACCCCTGTACCATCATCAACTACCCTGGTAACTGTATGAAAGGAGTCCACCAAGTGTAGGGGCCATGCTCTGGCCCTAACAAGTCCAACCCGGGTGGCATCAAAGGACCAGAGCCCAACAATGTCTCTGTGAATGACGTCCATGATGATGTGCCCCATAGCCATGCAGAACAGTCCAGTCAGGTGTGTAGGACTATAGTCCCACTCGTGCATTGTGGCGCCACCTGTGTGGAGTGTGATAACTGTTGCTGTGTGCCATTCAGGGGCCACAATGTCTGATA
The DNA here is from genome assembly GCF_019279795.1 of Protopterus annectens. Classification (NCBI taxonomy): domain Eukaryota; kingdom Metazoa; phylum Chordata; order Ceratodontiformes; family Protopteridae; genus Protopterus; species Protopterus annectens. Next base: position 1,125,374,616 of record NC_056746.1, read on the forward strand.
CAAGGCTATTACTGAATATGGTGGCCTAGTGGGGAGACATGTCGTTCAGAGGTTTGTGGACATTACAGCCTGGGACTTTGGAAGGTGACATGGGGCTAGTGTCCCAGGACATATAGAGTGCAGGTTAGTACTGTGTAGGTGTAACGGCAGGGACACCGCAATGTTCCTGCATGGATTGTGGCCCTGTAGTGAGTGAGAGGGTGTAATGTTAGCATTGAATCCATCCACCAGCATATTGCCAACATCACCTGGTTCTGTAATGTTCCTGAGTGACTGTTGTATGTGAGAGCAGATGTGAGTATTGCCATTGACTACTGACATACCACCATAATGCCTTGTGGTACACCCCAGAATGTGTCGCAGTAATGTTTACGTAGCTAGTCTTGGAGTATGTGATGAGGGATCCCGTGGCCTTACCAAGGCTGACCAGTGAGCTACCCCACCCATGGGATTGTACACCACTGTGCAACAGCCTCCAACTGTTGTTGTAAATTATGTCCATGGAACTTGACCACCAGAGTGGCGTCTGTTATCTGGTGTGTACCATCATGGCTCTGTGTGGAATAGCATGATCCATGCAGTCGTGTACATGCTAATGAAGTGCACTGGGGTATGTTTCAGCGTTTGTATGTGCATTGTCCATCTACACGGGTGTCATGACGTTAACTACCGCTGTCATAAGACGTCTGTAGTAGGTGTTGTAGTACTCATGTACTATGTATGCCGTGAAGGGTGTGGTGCCGAGATGTGGATAACAAGGGTGATTAGCATATGTTCGGAATCCACCAATGAGGGGATAACCCCAGGTGTGGAACACCAGTCACATGTTGGTAGTGTTCATGTCAAGGATAATGTTGGTCTTGGAGGTGGTGTGTATGGGTTGATCCAGCCGAGTGGAGGTTATGACTCACGGATGTGTCGGTACATGAGTGGCTATCCCAGTTAAGTGTGGGGTAGTGTCAGTCACACATCAGTAGTAGCTGTCTGAGCCCTACTGTCCAGTACACCAACAAATGAGGTCTGGTAACCCTGGGGTATGTTGTTGAATCTGTAGCTTGTTACAATGTGTATAGCGGTTCCGGACACAGTTAGTTGCACGTGGAGCACCTCTGATGCATTGTGCTAAGTAACTAGCCAGGATGTGTGTACAACATAGTGGGATATGGGAACACCTCAGCCGTGGGTGTGCCGGTCCAGGTATGTGTCTGAAAGGTATGGTCTGTCTATAACCTGTCATTGCAGGTGTGCTCTGCAGAGCCTAGAGGCAGGTCCTAGTCACTGCAGAGATATTGAAGTGGTGCATTTTAAGGTGTGCCTTGCCTGCGTGCATCACAGAGGAAGATGCAAGCATTGTGTCACATGACCCCATGTCTTGCTTGCCAGTTCCCGTTCTGCCGGTGACTGTTATTGGAAACTGTGCAAGACAGGCAGTATAGAAGCAGCAAGAGCCTTACATGTGATCTGTACTCCCAGGGTTGACAGGTGCAGGTCATCTGTGCCAAAGCATTGTGTTTGACCAGGTCAGTCAAAGCGGACAGATACCAGATGCCTGTGGAAAGACAGAAGAAGCATGGGCAACTGTTGAAGTGACACAGTCAGTCATTGTACAGTGGTATCGGGTCAGGATGAATGCATAATGCTCCCCAGGGCTTGGCCCACACCTTCAGGGCTACAAGACTGGTGAGCTATTGCATGTCCCTCCACACATAGTCTGTGAAGTGGCATCTTAGGACAGTCACACTAACATGGAGAATGACAGTCACATCATACCTGGTGAGGTGTGGCATGGGTGCATAGGTTATGTTGCAGAACCAGTTACCCAACAGCAAGATGTAAGCGACTATCGCCTTGTGTAGCCTGCTGTGTGGAACTGCAAAGTGACTGCCTACAGAGTCACCTATGACTGGTGTGTTGTGTATGTTATAACACCCTACTGGCTGTATGTGATGGGTACACATGAGTCTGTGGGCTATAAGTTGGTGATGTTGTGTTCCGTGATAGGGGCTGCCTCTGGTGCCTACACAGAGTATGGAGAGGTACTGCACAAATTGTCCTCGTATGTGTGGCCTGCGGTGGAGATCATGTGAGACTATGTAATTGTTGGGGTGTGTTGCGAATGTTACACATCCCCACATGACTGTCAGGTGCAGTCAGGGTTGGTGACAGCATTACCCCCAGCATGGCTGCATAAGTGCATCCCCCACAGGCTGTAGTGTTGTATGTTGGGAGGTGAGCATTGAATGTGTACATGAGACAATTGCTCTATTGCCACATGTACGACATATCCATCATATAGACAGGCAATAGCACTGGTACGTGACAGTTGGACATGCCTGTATATACAACCATGTCTCACAGGATATGTGAGTTATGTGTGTACAACAGCTGTTGTACCGTAAGCAAGCTGGAAATTTGAGGACAGCCAGTGTACCTGTGGGAAATGGTGTGAATGGGTGCTATATTAATCAGTAGCTCATGACATGCTCACAAGTTCTGAATAAGTGCTTAGCATGAACATACAATACAGATAGGGTGTTGGATAATATCAACCCACAAGTGGTGACCACAGTCATAATGGATGGCACCGCACTATAACCCTTCTGAGTATGGTCTGCATGTCCATGAACCATTATCAGTGTAGATGTTAGCAGTACAGATGTACAAGACAGTACGGATGTTTGATTACAAATACCTTTGTATGTCACAGGAGTGTTCTACCAGTGGCCTGTTGACAGACTCACAACTACAAAAGGTGCCAGAGTGACATGTGCATATCACACCAGTGCCAGCTACAGTAAAACAGGGTTAATGTGTTGTACTCCACCCTCATTGTAGCCCATACCACAAAGACAAATGTTAGGCATCTGTGTATGTAAGGATGTGAATGGCCATGACCTATGAGCAATAGCTGTGTCAGTGTTGTGAACAACATACAGAATGGGCTGTGTGGGTGAGGTGTGTGACATATGTGCACATTCTGATGGATGATATCAGCATTGTCACCGCTAGGTGAACATCCCTGTACCCATTAACTACCACCTAGGCTGTGGTCAACATTATGGACACTGTGTAAGGGATGCTGTTGTGCAGTACACCTCCCTGACTTGGTGACATCTCAGACCCCTTAGGTAGTCATACGAGGTACCCATGTCATGACAAGGTGCCATCCATGAGCACGGAGATCATTGTACAGGCATACACAGCACTGGGGTGACCAATATTGGATCACATATCAACTTTAAGGGGTAATGGCCATGCGTGGATGGGCGATACCAGCCTTCACAATCCTCACCTCCACTATGCAGCATGCTGTCTACCTTGCATAAAGATATTTGCTACACCATGATGATGGACATGCTACATGTCCATATCCTGATCTGAAAGACATACGTCATGGACAGCCACCATCCTAATACTAGGATCGCCATATGATGGACAGATCCCTGTGCCATACATGTGACATACTCCTGCCATACCATGCAACTCTGTCCATCAAAGCTGCACATGTCATCCCAGTCATACATGGTGTGATGTCCACATAGTAGATGTAGTATCAACTGTCTGGATCAGTAATGGTGCACTGATGCACCTCGCAGTGGCATAATGGCTGTCGGTTACAGCTAGGAAACCTTGCCCGTACATGCTATGGTTGATAACCATCCCTGCAAATGACGTCCAACTAGCCATTGTCCCATGTCTATCACATGTGCAACACAGGCGATCCGTGGCAGGATGTTGAACAGCTGTACAGTGCTCTGTAGATGTACATGGCAAAACATATGCATGAACAGGTTTCCATACGTATGTGTGCATTGTCACTGCTCAAGTACATTAAGGCTGTGTCTGTGTTGATATGTGACATATACACAGCCTCAAGGTCAACAGCATTACCATGGACACATCCAGGCATGTGCAGATAGGTAAGAACACCACTGCAGGCAAACAGACATGCCCACATCAAGACAGCATTCACATGGAGTATGAACACTATAATGAGGTGACACACATATATGATGATGATATCCAATGCATAATGGGTGTTACATGTGTGTGACACAAACATGTCAGTCGTGTCAGTGTCATGATGATTTGCAAAGATAACTGTGCAGATGTACTAGATGTCATAGAAATGTATGTGCAGCAGTATCTCTGTACATCTCTGAAACTGTGACCTGTCACCATCATTATGTCTTACAGATAATGCCTCGTACACGCCTTCCAGCGTACAGCCGCCAGGAGGATGATGTCCTCATCCCGTACCTCCATGAGAACTATGAGGTGTTGTTCAGCCATGTGCCACAGCATGCCCAGCAGCAGGATGACCTGTGGCAGGATCTTCGCAGGAGGGTGAACAATGTGGGTGGCCATAACCGCACCTACCAGTAGGTGCGCAGACACTGCACGGACCTGATACAACATGCAAAACAGCGTGCCACTGCAATCGCCAGGGAACAAGGTGGAACAGGTGGTGGGCCACCAACCCAGCCCCCACTCACACACACTGAGGAGTTACTGGCCAGTCTGGGGACACTCTCAGAACAGCATCCACAAACACTAGCTGTCATCGTGGAGGTGGGTGCCTCCCAACCAATGAGCCTGGAGTTTCCTGGTAAGTCAGTACTGCACATATAGCTACTATATCCCATTTACATGCATGTGTCACTGTACATTATGTAATGTAACAACATATGCATGGTATGTGGACACACATGCTGCATACTACAGTATGCTACCCTGTGTATGCACACATGTGCATACTATATGCTATTGTACAGGCAAATGTGTTAACATGCACAGTGCACCCTGTGGCTGTCATACAGTCATGGATAATGTTCATACTGCTGCGTCACCCCTATACAGGTACCTCTGGCGTGCCGCACAGACATGAGTCCATTGCAGGTGAGACTGTCATCAGTATCAGGCATGTAAAAGCATAGATCTATTCACCATATGGCCAGTTAACACTTGTACACTTGATGTTCATTCCATTCGCGATATACAGGTCGCGTCACCCATCATTCACACAGGCCACCCATGTGCAATATATACAAACGAAATGATACACCGACATGAAACCAGAGTATTTGTCATCACTACATGTGTGGTCAGCTGTGCAATCAATGGTAGAGGTGTTCTACAATGGAGGCATATGTACTATACATTGGAACAACACGTGTGGTACGCAAACAGTACCACACAGTGAGCTGTGATATGGGCAGCCCACAGGATTCACCATTGTGTTATATGCCCCTGCAATGGGTGCACACATTGTGATGTGCCATCTGACATGTCCCAGACACGTAGTGTGTTGGCTGCAATAATGTCACACTGTCCTATAACCCATACCCCACATACAACCTGTTGTCTGCATAGCCCTGTGGATGGTGACATATCTGACATCTATGGGTGTATGTCATATGGGACAACACAGACATGTGTGATAGATGGCCATCACACACATTTGTCCAACACATGTGCACACATGGCCATGGGGGATGGCCAGAGATACGTAGCCACACAGTAGATGTGATGTGTATACACCCTGTTTCACATTGTCCACACATGGTCCAATTATAGCCTTAGTTGACTGATTATACAGTTGATGTGGTACACTGGGCATCCTAAAATCCTTTGCACAGCTGGTTGAGGTGTCACTGACGTCTACCATATAAGATGTGTTGAACATCACACCTGTGTCATAGCATGACAGTAGTCACCTCTACAGCTTCCACAGACATTGACACCACATCAGGCCACAGATACCGTACATTTCCCTTGCTGCTGTAGGACATCACCGTTAGCTGTGCACCTCGTGTGTGTGTGGTACAGCAATGTCATGTTAGACATGGTGAATTGACAAGTCCGCTATGTGTGGACATGGTTGCCAGGCAGCTAAGACTCTGTAGTTGTTGTGCAGGGGTGTCATCTGTAGGTCCTCCAGTGACCTGTCACATGACACAGCATGGTTTGGTGTGTATACACCTCAGCATCGTGGGTCACAATCCACAGTTATGTCATGGGTATGCATGCAGTTATGGCTATGCAATGTGTACATATTATGCACTGTATAGCAATATAAACACCTCATGATGCCATGCAATGGCACAGTGTCTGTACTTCACACTGTAGAGCAATGTAGATGGCTCACACTACCCTTCCATGCACATGCACATTTGCTAAATATGCATTCTATCTGTAGGGCATACAGACAACACCGCAATGTGATGGCCATTATGATGCTGTACATGTCAAGACACCATTGTGTCAGACATGTATGCATGTTAATGCACACATCAGCAGATTACATGTCAAGGTGACGTCAGCCATGTGTACTGTTATCCTGTTCTGGTCCACATGGTGTATCACGGGGATGCATGTATACTACCATGATTGTGTGAACTGCATGGCTACTGATATGACACCTGCTTGCTGTATTGTGCACCCCAGGGGGTATACTTACTAACACTATTAATGTCTGAGCTGCATGCCATCTGCTGTATCACAGGCATGCTGCATGCCATCTGTCAAATCATATGCATGGTGTGTGTGCGTTTGTGTGTGTGTGTGTCTGTGTGTGTGTGTGCGTGTGTGTGTGTGTGCGTGTGTGCGTGTCTGTGTGTGTGTGTGTGTGTGTGTGTGTGTGTGTGTGTGTGTGTGTGTGTCTATTGTAATTTAGAGTATTTCTTTGCATTCACAGGTGATGTAGGTGTGTTACCCTCCTGTGGTCCATCTGATGTTAGTGTCCCCACAGATACTAGCAGTGATGAACATATGCATGAGGTACAGGCAGGGTTGTCAGGGGTTGAATCTGTGCCAATGGTTGCCATCCCAGCTATGCCCCCCCTCTTCCCCGCACACAGTTCTGCTGCCAACACATACCGCATCACCAGTGGCCATAGAAGAAGGGCAGTCAGCATCTGTTAGCGTGGAACAGGAACATGTGGTGGCTACAGAAGGTGTGTCTCCACACCATGGTGTCAGTGTAATGTCTGCAGATGTGCCACACAGGCATGTGGCCGGTGCTGCTCATAGGAGGACCTCTGGCAGACATGCACCTGCGGGACAGAGTGCAGCAGCTGGTATCACCAGACGCATGGTCCAGACTGTAATGGCGGCACAGGCACGTGCTGAACGGCAGAACAGAGAAGGGCAGAGGCTGCAGAGGGCTGCTATCCATACCCTAAATGACAACATCCAGGCATTGGCAAATGCTCAACAGCAGATTGCTGATGCTCTGGACAGGCGATTAGGTGACATGGTCGGAATCCTTGACCGTGGCATGGCAATCCGCAAGCGTGAGCTGTCTGTGCTGGAACATCTGGTAGGAGTGAGGCATAGGCCACGTGGATGTAGGCCAGCTACACCACCTAGTGCAGGTCGACATGAGCGTGCCACCTCACATGCCCGCTCCCATATTGCCGGTAGCAGTAGCAGTGCAGCTGGTGCTGCGCTGTCCACACCAGGACACATCAGGCCACATGGACATGGCCCTGGATGTTCCCAGTGGGGACACGGTTCCAGTGGACATGTGTCATCAGACAGTAGCCAATCTGTACCTCTGCCTGGTAGTGCCCGTGCAACTCCTGGCAGGAACAGGTCACGTGGCTGTGGCCAGACACAGTGAGCTGTACAACCTGGTCTGTACAGTCTGGAGCTGTCAATAATACCCCTGTGTAGGCCTCACAAAAGGCAGAACTGTGTGCACACATACACGCACACAGCAAACACATCTGTAGGGCATCACAACACCCACATGCATACTGAACAGACATGTCCAATCATATCATCGGCCCTTACCCACACACATGATGTCACCCATTGGTGCAGCCTATGCCCCTGGCACACATTATCACCCTGTGCATATGATGAAGCCTGTGCCGCATCCCTGTTATCCACACCATCGGTGCAGGGACATGCTCAAATGGTCTGATGCACAGGGTGAACAGAATAGTGAGATGTGTATATTACATTAGTTGTGTACGACTAGTGAGGGAAGTGTATATTACATTAGTTGTGTAAGAATGGTGAGAGACGTGTATATTACATTAGTTGTGTACTGTTGACACGCACCAGACATACCATGTAGTACAGGTGTAGCATGCATTGTTATATGTGCACAACTATGTAGTACAGGTGTAGCATGCATTGTTATATGTTCACAGTATGTGTCTCAGCAACAATAGTAACAGCATGTTGGTAATGATGCCCTGGTTCCCTCCTTATGGTCTACTTGCATGTGCCTACAGGTAGCAGTGTTTGCAGTCTCCCATGTGTAACTGTGGAGTACTCCCAGGCACGTATGGCAATCTCAGCATGCTATACATAGCCTCAACTGGACAGCTGGAAAGTCTAACATACCACAGATGTCCACACATATACTGATCCAGCAGCCTATGTGCAGTTTAATAGGCTACAGTGGCTAGAGACTTGACATCCATACCAGGTCACATCACAGGTATGTTGACATGGTGCAGGGGTTGTACACAGCGGTCTGGACAATGATAACGTTAGAGGCCACTTGATAGCATGAGGCCTCACTGTGTAGCAGTAATACCCTGTCACAGTACAGGAACATGCCCACACTCACAAGGTCAACAACACTATAATGCACACCCCATAGTGTTGAGGTGAGGACACTTGCCTATGTGGTCATCACCCTCACAGTACTGTGCACCCGCACAACGTGACACAGAGAAGGGACATGTACAGGTAGCCAGTATGGCTGAGACCGATGGCATCAACAGGGTAGTAGACTGCATCACCATGAGGGGTTGGGATCCTGTGTGTTCTGTATGGTAGCATACACCCTCACTCCATGCACCAGACAGCCATACATACATGTACACACACACACACACACACACACACACACACACACACACACACACACACACACACACTGTGGAGACCACAACTGTCATACACATACGGATAGCTGTGTGTGATACACACACCACACCTGCCTACGTCATGCTTTCCACACTGCAGTATGTACAGATGTCTACAACAGTGTACAGGGGTGTGTCACAATTGGGATGTATTCCCCACCATATGTGGCATATATGGTCACACATGCAAACACACATGGCAGTACTGTGAATGATACACCTACTATATGATGATACGTCTGACAGACATGTAGCAGTATTGGCCGCATTATGTGTACCAACGCTATGTCTGGCAATTGTGCTGCTATATGCACATGGGAGGATGTAAGTGTTACAGGTGTCGAGTGACGTACAGTCAGTAACACCTGACCACTGTGTAGGTTTTATGTCTTCACCGTCAGGTAACAGTAATATAGCATACTGTTTGCACATGTAATGGTATGACGGCGTGTGACTCACCTGTTAGCCGTACCCGGCAAACATCCATCTACACAGGTGGATCACCACTTTACGTACACACATCCATCCATACCTGATGTACATCCTATCGTACTGTCAGTATGTCACCATATACAGGTGTCAATGATGGGGCTGCATTGCAACTGCATGTTGTAGTTAGGCACAGATGAGTTACTTACATCAGCTACTGCACATGCATGGCAGCTGCATGCACACTACAGTTTGTACATGTGTGTTGGTCCTACTTGTCTGTCATGTAGCCATGTTTGTATGCATTGCAATCAGTGGACATGTGTGTTGACATACATAACACATGGACTGTTGTATGATATGATGGGTGTCATGGGTAACTAGTACAGAGGGAATGTGTCCTCGGTCAACATTGCTACCTCATGTACTGTTGGCATTCAACAGCCATGGACCCACCTTCCATTTGCATGCGTATGATTGCTGTAGCTACTTGTCTGCATGGAGGACAGCAAAAGCTATGCTATGTACATATGTGTTGTGTGTGTGGTCCATGCACATATCCACTGCAATTACATGTATGACATATCCAAGCATGTGTGTTCATTGGTGTACAGCGACAGTCATCTGTCACAGCTGTGTAAGACCCAGGGCCCCTGTTATGTGTAGAGCCAACCTGGTTATGTACAGTGGTATCATTGCAATGCATAACACATGATGGAACCCCGTTGGTACATGTGTAGTCTGCACAGTTGCTGTACACCTATGTACAGTCCACTGGTCATGAGTCACACGGTGTTGTGTTGATGTATTGCTGGTCCAACGACATGGTGATGTCTGAGGGCTACATTGTAGACTGCGGGGTGTACCTCTGTGATCTGCACCTGAGACATCTGTGATGGCTCCTGATTGTGTACTGGTCAATACATGTGAGTGGCCTTCATGTACGTGGGGACAGTAATACCATAATGTGCCCTTCCGTGTTTAGTATCCGTGTGCATGCAAGATGGCCCTTTGCAACAGCTAAGTGTGTGAGCATGCCCAGTACGCCATTGTGTAGTTGGACCCAGTACATTCCAAACTGCGCCCTTACATGTTTAGAATCCGTGTGCATGCAAGACGGCCCTTTGCAAATAAGTGTGTGAGCATGCCCAGTACGCTGTTGTGTAGATGGACACACAGTACATTCCAAACTGCGCCCTTACGTGTTTAGAATCCATGTGCATGCAGGACGGCCCTTTGCAACTGCTAAGTGTGTGAGCATGCCCAGTATGCCGTTGTGTAGTTGGACACACAGTACATTCCAAACTGCGCCCTTACATGTTTAGAATCCATGTGCATGCAAGACGGCCCTTTGCAACTGCTAAGTGTGTGAGCATGCCCAGTATGCCATTGTGTAGATGGACACACAGTACATTCCAAACTGCGCCCTTACGTGTTTAGAATCCGTGTGCATGCAGGACGGCCCTTTACAACTGCTAAGTGTGTGAGCATGCCCAGTACGCCATTGTGTAGTTGGACACACAGTACATTCCAAACTGCACCCTTATGTGTTTAGAATCCATGTGCATGCAGGACGGCCCTTTGCAACTGCTGTGTGTGAGCATGCCCAGTACACTGTTGTGTAGATGGACACACAGTACATTCCAAATGGACGTGTGATACTAAGCGTGTGGGCATGGCCAGTGACACCTTGTGTCGATGATGTGCCTCTGTGTATGGGCATGGCCATTGACATCCTGTATAGCGATGGTGGACATCCAGGCAACAGATGTCCATTTTCAACATCACGATGGATGCCTACATTGAACACACTGGCTGACTGTCTTGCAGGGTGTATTGTCTGTGGTGCGTCCCGTATCTATGTAGTGTTGTAGTGCTCCGTAGATATTTAGTTGCCCCGATCACACCACTGCCATGTGTTTGTCTACGTCTACCTTGGGACAGTAATATGCTTTCAGACTGCTCACTCTCTATACATTCCCTATCAGCGTCCTTGCCTTTGTGGAAGAAGTCACCCACCTAGAAGTATGCCTCTGGGAGTGCTGTGTTCAGTAATCTCGGTAGCACTTTCTGTAAATGCGTAATGCTGTAGTGTGATAAGGTAGTTATGTGTATGTTCAACTCCCAGCCCTGCCAAGTGTGTGTGTGTGTGTGTGTGTGTGTGTGTGTGTGTGTGTGTGTGTGTGCTTCCAGCTGCCTGGGGGACACAGTAATGCTTTTAGACTCCTCACACCACATACATTCCCTATCGGCGTCTTTGCCTTTGTGGATAATGTCACCCACCTAGAAGTACGCCTCTGGGAGTGCTGTGTTCAGTAATCTCGGTAGCGCGTTCTGTAAATGCGTATTGCTGTAGTGTGATAAGGTAGTTAGGTGTATGTTCGACTCCCAGCCCTGCCGAGTGTGTGCCTGTGTGTGTGTTTCCAGCTGCCTGGGGACACGGTAATGCTTTTAGACTCCTCACACCACATACATTCCCTATCGGCGTCTTTGCCTTTGCGGATAATGTCACCCACCTAGAAGTATGCCTCTGGGAGTGCTGTGTTCAGTAATCTCAGTAGCACGTTCTGTAAATGTGTATTGCTGTAGTGTGATAAGGTAGTTAGGTGTATGTTCAACTCCCAGCCCTGCCGAGTGTGTGTGTGTTTCCAGCTGCCGGGGGATACGGTAATGCTTTTAGATGCCTCACACCACATACATTCCCTATCGGCATCTTTGCCTTTGCGGATGATGTCACCCACCTAGAAGTATGCCTCTGGGAGTGCTGTGCTCAGTAATCTCGGTAGCGCATTCTGTAAATGCGTATTGCTGTGGTGTGATAAGGTAGTTAGGTGTATGTTCAACTCCCAGCCCTGCCAAGTGTGTGCCTGTGTGTGTGTGTGTGTGTGTTTCCAGCTGCCTGGGGACACGGTAATGCTTTTAGACATCTCACACCACATACATTCCCTATCGGCGTCTTTGCCTTTGCGGATGATGTCACCCACCTAGAAGTATGCCTCTGGGAGCGCTGTGCTCAGTAATCTCGGTAGCACATTCTGTAAATGCGTAATGCTGTAGTGTGATAAGGTAGTTAGGTCTGTGTTCTAATCCCAATCCTGCCACGTGTGTTTGTGTGAGAGTTTCCCGCTGCATGACAACAGTACATTGCTTTTACACTATTCACTCTCCATAGAATCCGTACGGCGTCTTTGCCTTTGATGCTGATGCCAGCAAGCTAGACGTATGCCTGTGTGAATGCTGTGATCTAGTAATCATGGTAGTGCGTTCTGTACATGCGTAATGCTGTAGTGTGATAAGGTAGTTAGGTCTGTGTTCTGATCCCAACCCTGCCAAGTGTGTGTGTATGTATATCTATTTATATATATGTAATATAGATAGATATTGATATGTATGTGGATATTAGCACTATTGAATGTGCTGCATTATCTGTACGTGATCACCTTTGATGTATGTAAATCTGCTATGGCTCTGTGATAGTGCACATACTGTGTGCTGTAGTGATCCTGGGTTATAGTTGTGTAATGACCAGTTATTTTGTTGCTGGGTATTACAAGGGACATTGACAACAATGATAGTACAGCACCTTTAAACGGTCGTGTGCACATGTCAGCAACAGTCAGCAGTGGTTATTACTTTGGAGGATGAGTATGGCTCATATAACTATGTATTAACTGACACTACTATGCAAATCAGGTTAACATTACTGACTCCCGTTTATCCACAGGTTGTGATACAGATACCAAGAATGTATGTGTATACATTGACAGGTGCAGGACTGGAATATTGTTGAATGCATGGAGGGGTGTCCATGGCCAGTAATGGCGATCTGTACAGCCTGACAGGTACGGTCTGTGACTGTCCTACAACCTCCTGTATATGGCTGACACATGCTGAAACTGTGTACATGCAGACACACACACATGAAACAAACAGCTAGGGCTAACACATACACACATACATTGCATCAACATTGGGCCATGCAAACACTGTTGTCCCTCACACACACACACATACTTACATGTTGATTGGATGGCTCAATGACAGGCTCTGGAAAAGAAACACCATACCCTGTGCATACGATGACACCTGTGCCACCACCTGTAATGTGTAACATTGATGCAAGAACAGACTAACATGGTGCTGATGCACAGGGTGGCTTTATAGCACTGTATTAATGTTAAAATGTTGTTAACACAAAGTGTGATATCCTTCTAGGTGTATGTAAGCAGGCATGATGCATTGCAGCTATGACCATCAATGTAGTATAGTTTACAGCACTGTTGATTCTGAAGATTTATTATCCATCCATGTTCCATTTGACTGATGTGTGTAGTATTGGCAGCATGTGTTTCAGAGTGTGCAGTACGTGCGTGATGTGTGTAGTACAGATTTATACATGCTTACAAATGTGTACACTGGCTTACATGACATTACACGGGCTTCAACATTCTTACACTAGCTTACTCGTTCTTCAACGCGCGCACACGGGCTGACACGCATGCACACATGCTTACTCAGGCTTACAGATGCGCACAGGTGCAAACACACTGTCAGCAGATTTGCAAGAAACTTCAGTGATATCCATGGCGTACACCGTCAGTTTCCTGACTGTACCTAGGATAAATCATAACACGCCTCTTCCACTGATGAGTAACTGACAGCAAACATGTGACACATTGCTCCGATAGGATTACAGTGTTTTATACATACACACTCATGATGTCACCTATCTTCTACTCTGATAGTCCCCTTAACCTACTCTTCCACTGTAGTGGCTTGGCCCATATGGCATGACAAATTGTGATTCACTATCCTCAGCCTCAGTTGCATCGGATTGCCTACTAATGCTTGGTTACATCTCTGACAGAGGGCTTCCACACATAGCAACCAGTACTCAGTAGCCATCTTGTCTTCAGCTTGCCATTCACCTGCATGGCGAACTAACTGTTAACTAAAATTACAATTTCTATGTGTATTTTAAATATTTTTCTTGTTTTAAAAGCGCAGCACGTTTTCACGCCGCTGTGCTACGCTTACACACCGGAGATCGGGGGAGGACAAATAGAGTTTTATTCATTTCCAATGGAAAAATATGCCACTGGCCTTATATTTGGCCATTGGCATGCTTCTTCAACTGAATTCATCCTTTATTTGCAGCTGACATTGCTCCCTTTAGCTACTTGCAGAATGTAACTTGGTTAACATCCGAGTACATTTCTGCACATAACACTACTCTTGCACGGACAGCTTACTGTTTCATGTATCACAGATTTACATCATTTGCATAGCTTTCACCTACAAATGGGGTAATTTGCATATCCTAACATTCTCCGTGCAATGTTCGTTTTAGGGGCTGTCTTACACGCCTCTACAGGATATTGCTGAATAGCTCGGCAGACATCTTGCCTTGCTCTACTCTTCCTCTACTCGTACATGCCGGCCAAGGCTTCATGACTCCTGGCCTAAGCTTTGGTATGTGCTAATATGTCTATTTGTGGAGTATGCATGGCTGTAGGTATGTTTTGACCTGCTACATCTGACATTTCTACAAAGCAGCTCCCACTTTCATCATTTGTAACGGTGACAGCCCTATTGGTGCTATATATACAGCTGTGACATTTGACATGTCAACACATACCTGCGGTCAATTCTAAACTGACTACTTCAGCGCTTTTCATACCTTCAGATTTTTCTTGTAATAGTATAGTCGATAATACTGTTTCCTATAACATGTATCTGTTTCTGATACAAGATATATCATTTTATTACACCACTACACACAAGAAGAAATCACAGGCCAGATGCCATTACATTCCATTTGCAGGACACACCTGCCAAGAGTGTTGTGTTCCTCACAAAAGCCAACAGGTGCTAATCAAAACATATTATGCTATCATCTACCTTATGTGTTCGCTGGTATTTGCGCTTTCCGTCAGTGGCAGAACTCACATGCAAGTGTGGGAGACTGAACACTATATCAGGGACACTGCATAACACCCTGAGGGACACATTTATTTTGTTTCTATTAACCTTCCACATTGACTATCACAGGGCATAAGTATTCATTCACATTTATCGAGGTATATGCTTTTGACTTATACATGTTTTGTCATTTGTCATCACGTCTTTCTTCACACCTGTCCACCTGATATCACTAGTTCTGTACATTTATTTAGGACAGGGTTACCTTCATACCTCTCAACTGTACACATTTTGGGTAAATGTCCCGAACTTAGACTTATAATGTTATTCCTTTTTTTATAATATTGTGCCTTTCTGGTAAATTAGTGGCAGGTCATTAAGGACTGTGAGGTTAGATAATAATGACAGACATTAGTAGTTTATAACTAATAACCCTTAAAACATTCATACTAATGAATTATCCATTATTCTATCAACGTTCTAACTTTGTCAGAGGAATATTTAAAATAGTCCCTATTTGTACTTATTTAAATATGTCTTATTCTGAAAGGTTGAGAGGTATGGTTACCATCTTATTCGTACGCATGTACGTCCATGATAATCGCTTACTTGACACTGATATAAGTCCCTATGTCTTCCCCCAATGATTTACACAATATCCAGTAGATGGGTTCTTCATTTTTGGAAGGTATAGGCGTGTGCTATACCCACATAGGAATATTAATCACTCCCATGGGGTGGACTTAATAAATCTGTGCCAACCAACACCTGTGAACCTAGGCCCATTATTGCATACCCATGATTCCCATACCTGACACCCCTCCACAGTAGTCATAAGACATATTTAATGTGAGCAATAATAAAGTATGAAGACACTTCTAAGCACTATCCACTCTCCGTGTATCGGGACATATGTCATACATTCTGTCAACCCATGTGTTATTACTCTTGCACAAGCTACTGTTGCATGTACAGCTATATTGTAGCTGCGGATGTGATTTCCTTTGCTTCAATCATTATAGGACGGTGCCTGTAGTGGGCCAATTTTTGGAGTCCTGCTAAGGACACCTATATCCATGTTTAAAGAGTAGAACTTGCAGATTTGGCACACTGGTACTTTCCGAGCAATGGTTTGGAAAGCAGCAGTGTATTTACCTTTCTTGCATGTCTGTATGTCTATCCATAATAGCTATGACATAACCTATTTATGTACATGTGTTATATCTACAAGGACAAATGTTTATATGTTTGTTATGTATATATCGATTAATGTAATTGTGTGTGTGTGTGTGTGTGTGTGTGTGTGTGTGTGTATATATATATATATATATATATATATATATATATATATATATATATGTCTGTACATTCTTTATTTCATATATTTATTTAGTTTAAGTCTGTGGATATATATTTATACACAAATATATATATATCCATATATAGATATATAAATAAACGTGTATAAAACAGCATTCATTTGCTATGCTGTGAGCGGATTACACACGCGCAGGTGCACTTGCATATCCTTATTGTGGGTTACATATGTTTACTAAGTCTTTGTGCTTTCGTGGGCTTTCTTAATTGTGATGGTACCAGTACAATATCTGTAATCTGGTTAATGGACATATGCGAAACACATGTTCACCTTTACATATTTAAGTGTCTTTACAGCACACATGCATTCATTAACTCATATGTGCTGTAGTCGTAGTTGACCCGGGACTGCATTCACATTGGCCGGATGCTGTAACCACTATACTATTGGTGTTCTGACTCATTTATGTGCATACCCATAGTACATAGCTACATTAACATATGCCTCACCGCTTCACTTACAACACAGGCACCCATTCTCCTGCTGGGAAAAACGCGGTACTACATATTACACATTCCCTATTCCCTACTGCTCTGGACCCAAGCTGCATATTTAATCACTCCAAGGATATGCAGAACTCCAAAGCTTATAGTCCTGGCACATATAAGTCTTTGATTGTCAGGGTGTTCATGTGGTGATCTGGGTTTAGGCTTGTCCATCTGGTGAACGGAACTGCCCTGACCGAGTTGAAATGTCAGACGAAGCACATGGATAGAATTTGTCCATTTTATAGAGGTTTACCTGTGTTTACAGACACAGGTCTTTCGGCACCTGTCAGCAACTTTTTATGTTGGCAATACATAATATGGGTGGGGGTGGTTACAATACATAATCCACGGTGAGGGGTGTTCCCATTCACATTTGACTACTTCCTGTATGCATTCATACGAGGATTATTATTTTGGACATGAATTAACTACAGGTATGCAGTAGTACAGTAAACAAATGTGTTGGTTTGTTACTGTAAATATGTACGGACCTCTGTAATACACTGCTGTTTTCTGGCAAATCAGTAGCTAATCATTAAAGACTGAAGTCAGAACATAATGACAGACAGTTGAGTTTCAGATTTCATACTCTTCAGGAAATTAATGCCAATGTACAAACTGTTATTCTATCAACTTTCTAAGTTTCTAAGAGCAATCTTTACAAATTATCCATACTTTTGGGCCTTTGTGCCACTTTTATTCATGGCTTTGTCCAGATATCTTGCTCTCAGAGGTTGACAGGTATACGTTTATTCACGGCTTTGTCCAGATATCTTGCTCTCAGAGGTTGACAGGTATGGTCGGTCACACCTACACACACATTAAGTGTCCCTCACACAGTAGATCAAGGTTAACCTGTTTATGTCAGTGCCTTCATCACTCTTATACCATCTGCCACTATGCGAATGTGTGCAATATATTTCCGCTTATTCATGTCGGGACACGTGCGTCACGGGCAAGTGTTTGATCCTGGGTAGTAGGTTATGCATGACCACTTAGGGCTGGACAGTGTCGTGCACCTCTAATGCACATTCCAACTTCTGTCCAGATATCTACAGGACTGGACTTTGTGTCTTCCGTTCTAATGTTTACACAGGTTACGTATCCCATGAGGGATATCCAAAAATTGTACCGATCCACAACAAGAGGAATACCGAACATCATTTTGGAGTTACAAAAATGTGCTGAGGTCGTGTGCAATCTTGCAACTGCCTAGGGTGACACTACCTACTACATATGCGTAGTGGTCACTATGTGTAGCTGTGGCTGCACCAAACCAGTAGGCCAAGTACGGCTGGATTTGGTGGACGTTCAGGTACGGGACCGGGTTGTGTGATGTGGAGGGGATGCTGGATAGTCCATTATGCATCCAAGTGTGTTGCATTTGTTATGGCCAGTTCCATTCAGGTGTGTTGCATTTGTTATGGCCAGTTCCATCAGGACCAATCTGTGGGTATGTGCCAGTGACATATCTATACATTTGTATCGCACATTTCAATATTCATCTGATTGTGGGATTGTGTTTTACAGTATGGCCTGTCTGCTTGTATTTCAGCTGTTTATACATGTGTTTGTGTTTCTTTCAGCTTCACCCGCTGCTCCCTCATACACCTCTGGTTCACCTATTCTGCATATGACACAGTATCGCCTTGGAGGATTGTACCATTACCCATCCACCCCACACACACAGATTCCTCACACCCCATACATCACTGCTTTGGTTGTTGGCCCATGACATGGCCAGAGTAACACATTGAATACCCTACATGCATCTGGTACCTGTATGGTTGTGTGGACTACCCTGCCATGTTTGCTTTCCACATGCTATACCTCACGCACATAGGTACACGCCCATACTTCACTTTCATTACATGTTTGGTATACCCGGGTACTACCCATTCGACTGTGACACATCCTGACAAGTTCGGCTTGTACCGCTGACTTCCGGATTTTGGCGGCCTGTTGTACTCATTGGTGGGATGCCACCTTTTCCTATGTCCAGGATGGGATATATTCCGTACACATATCCGACTGTAGTGGACAACGCCTCCCCACAGTCGACGGTAGGGTTGCCACCTTTTCAACTGGCCAAAGTGGGACATTTTTGGTACACACATCACATTTTACAGGCCGACACATACCCATGGTCAGTACACAGGATATAACTTAGACTTCTTGCCTATATAAAAGCTTATTCTTATAGCAGTTCAGTTGCTTATTCTGTTTCTTATAACATTTATGTAATTTAGATACAGAAAACCTGTTTAATGCAACTATTACATAACGTATAGGGAATAATTTTGTCCTATAATCTCAGGACATTTGCCATTGTTACAGGTTTTTGTCAGGACACAACTGCCGAAAGAGAGACTGTCACTCGCAAAGTGGGACAGGTGATAATCCTAGTCAACAGTACGGATAATATTGTTCCTTTCAGCCTACATGTGTCCTTATTGTTGTGGCTGTTTGTATGCTCCTTCTGTTTCGTTTACATGCTTATTCTATTTCCTATCACATTTGGTATGTGAAATACGGACATACCTTTTGTATGTGACTATTACATGCCTTGTGGGATATAATTCAGACATACGGTCCCTAGATATCTACATTTCTTGTGTATTTTGTTATTGATCACATCTGCCCAGCTGTGTACCCTCCCTCACATTATGGGTCAGCTGGTGACCCTCACCATTGGGCTGGACGTACCTACTGGCGGATCGCTAACATATGATGCGTTTCACTTCCACTTGGTATGGCTATCTACACTGCGTTGGACTACGGCCACACGGTCTTCCATGTCATTTTTTCGTGGGATAGGGACCCGTTATTCCCTACCGTGCATTTGTGTTTGCTTCGTCACTTTGTGTTTGCAGGTACTTTCTTGCATGCTTTGAATATGTTTCAGTATCCAGGGACACTGATGTGGTTACTATCTTGCAACTTGTTATATGCAAGCATTTTAGGTTGCACATCGACAGCTGCCATTTCCACGCCTCCGTGCGGCACTTTGACACGCCCTATGCACTCGCGCTCCTTTCCTGTGCACGTGGCTATGTTGGCAGCACGCCTTCATTACTATGCATTTGGCACTACTGCGCCATCTTCACGCTGAATGGTCAGCGCAAGCCTAACGCCGGCCTTACGCCGAGCTTCATGAATCCCGGGGATAGATGTATGTCACTTAACTGAGTAGCACAACTACCACTGGAAAAAAAAAGCATTGAACATAATACATTCAACACTAAACAGTTATTGAACACATATTATTGAAAAGTACAACATAATGCTCTAACCAATACACACAGAACAGAAACATTAGGGCATTCATAATATAAAGCAATAACACTCGGAATGCAGAATGTTAACTCAAAAATGTTAAATAGATTCACATCTCTCATAACCCAAGCTTTCTTTAATGGAGACACAGGTAATCCAGCCATCATATGAACCCTTATATCCTCCATCAGGCTCTGCTCTTAACTGCAGCCCCATGAGTACCCTCAGATCAGAAAAGCAAGTATCCAAAAGGCTTTGTAACCACCAATGCCAGGACTCAATGAGGTGCTGAGTCCTAAGATCATGATTTCTCATAATATATAAAACACTTCAAAATGAAAATTGAGACAAAGGCAGAAATTGTAAACATTTACCCAAACTCATAGCAAACTTCCAAGATTTCTGAAACAAATATGTATCTCCAAAGTAGTTCAATAGCAGGGTAGTAACAAAAGGAAAGAATGACTTCAACATAGTGCATATAGCAAATACATCAGCTTCATCTAAAATTGTCAGATGTACCAATTACTTTTCTAAGGAATGAAATTCAGGTAACATACTGCGCAAAAATTGTCAGATGTACCAACTATTTTTCTAGGCAATGAAATTCACTTAACATACTGCACAAAAAGGACAACCCTGACTGTTGAATTCTCCATCAAATTATTTGATAAAAGTAAGAAAAAAAAAAAAAAAAAACTGGCCCTTAACAACTGCACTTGACACATTAGTATGTACTGATTTTACCACTGCATACTCAAAATCAAAAAACACATATGAGGTCCAATGTCTTCAAAAAGTTCATACATTAACCCTCAGAACACATCACGGGTACCTTTTTACCAGAGCCAAAAAAAGTCAAGTAACAATGTACAGGAGATATCTGACAGGACATACTTTTCCATGAAGGCAAGGTCCCACCTGCCATCCAAGGATCAGTTTCAGAAAAAAATACATGCAGGTTAGCTTTGGCTGAAAACACTATAACATAAGCTCCCACTGATAATTTTTTTAACAGAAATTTTCCCCCTTTCAGTGGAAACTTGCATAAATCCAATTCATTGCTACACAACTCCTCAGAGTTTTCTGCATCACACTTCCCCCATTGCAACTGATTAATATGCTCAATCATTAATCTCCTAGATTAATTTTTTTCCTTCATTCTCTGTTGATGTAATAACAACACATCCTTTGCAAGATGACAAAATGCATTTCAGAAAAAAATCTACATGCTTCTTAAAAACATATCACTCTATGCTTCTCAACTTCTGCTAGATATGGGCAATGTTGACGCACAACAGACTTCTATAGCAACTCACGGATACCAGTACAAATTGTTACTCATTCTCCTTTACATCACTGGATTGTGATAATTTATACGTTTAAGTCCAAAAAATCTTCGCATTAGCAACTTTCCCCTTGTTAAACAAATCACCATCCACTAAGAACATTGCAATCACATGCTGATTTTGCATGGTTAAATAACGTTGTCCAACAATATTTGGAGACACCTTAATGCCATTATTTAATTCAGCCTCAGTTACAGAGTCCACCATATCTACACTACACTACACTACATATTGATACTATTGAAAGAAATATGTCTCTTTCCTGATCACAAAATTAATTTAATTACAGCATGAGCAGCAGTGGAGCAAGTATTTACTTATGTTCTGTTGGAGCACACTAATTTGACTGATGGTTTTCCAAAAGATAAATTCTAAAAAAAAAAAAAAAAAAAAAACTTTAACTGAAAACAACAACAACAACAAAAAACACATTTTTATTTGCAGGTGAGGAAGCTCCACTACACCCCCATGGGGAAGGGGTTCTGTCTATTACTCCCTAAAAAATATATATGCCAACTTCACAGTTACACCACAGTGTGGAAGATGCCAAAACTCTGTGCAGGCAGAGTATAAACTGCAGCAACTGTTTGCTACACTTGTAGCAAACAGGTTGCTATGGTTTATTAGAAAAATGTTTCTTGTTGTTGCTGTTGTTGTTTAAGTAAAACATGAGTGCCTAGTGCTCTGTGCAGGGAAGGTATAAACTGTACATTTGTAGCAAGCAGTTTACTACAGTTTATTTATTTATTAATAAAATGGAGGAGGGTCAGGGCACAAGAACAGGACCAGAATGTCTAGGATGGGGCGGGGGGAGACATGCTGTGTATCTGGCCACCTAACTGGTGTGCAAGTAGAAGGAACGTCCCTTAATGGTTTTTTATTTTTCATTTATTTATTTATTTATTTATTTATTTTTGCTTTTCAGTGTAAGAGCTGGAAGATGGCATAAATCTGTAATAAGCCAATTCAATTGCTAAAATGCAGCGATTGTCTTAATATAGTAAGCAGGAGTGGAACCCTTAAACCAATTCTTAAACATAAACAACATTGTTTAAAGAAAAATTGAGCTTTTTAGAGATAATTAATTATATGTGAATTATTTAGTTGGTTAGATTTTATGACTGGCTGTGCTTTAATGGAGATGTGTTTTTAAAAGAGTTATGTGAAATGTGTTTTAAATTTCACCGAAGAAGGTTTTGTCAACCTGACAGTTTAGCTTTATTTTATTAATCTGTGTGTTAGGTACGGTACTGACTTCACTGATATTTTTTATGTTAGTAGGAGTTCTGCCTTACTGTGACTCCTCTTCATGTTTGGTATAGATCTGTAATAAGCCAATTGCTACAATGTAGCGATTGTCTTAATATAGTAAGAGGGAATGGGGCACTGGTTCATAGTATTGGCACAGGGTGATGGTTGACCCAGCGATGCTTCTGGCCTATGTCATAAAACAATTATATCTCTAAGTCCTCCTCTTCCATTGCCCACTTCTTGAAAAAGGCCTTTATTGAATCTGTTTCCTGCTAGTTTTAAAGGTTAAGGTTTTTCATGGATTTGCAGAGTGGATCAGTAGACACACTGAACAGGCCTTCTCCAAAAGTATGGCTGCTAATTGATGGGAATACTTAGGCAGCAACAGATGAATAATGTTCTGTGGTCATGTCTTTTAAGATCAGCACTCAGTAATTTTAAAGGCTTCATAAGTGTCAGCTCCATGTTTCCTTCTGGATACATATTCCAGCTCACTGACTATGAAGTTTGCAAAAGTAAAACTCCTCAGCTGACTGTGTACCACCACTTCTGGTAGTTTCGGCTAGCATTTTTAAGATGGCATGGGTAAAAGACTTTCTCTCCATCATGAAGGAGAATAAGGGTTGCTTCCCATACTTCTCAACTGTCCAGATTTTTATAGAATGTCCAGAATTTTGCCTCATATTTTTGTTTTTTCTGGCAAATCAGTGATGACTGAATTCACTAATTAATTGCCAGACATCTGAGTTTCAGGCTTCATATCCTTCAGAAAAATGCATGGTAACACAAATCCTTTTATTCAAGCTACTTTCTAAGTTTACAAGAGCAATGTGTAAAATTTGCCCTTGTTTTTGGATTTTGCCCCCCCCCCCCATCATTTTTTTCTTTGTCCAGATTTTTTGTTTTAAGAGGTTGAGAGGTATGTTGCTTTTTTCTATGTAGTAGCCATAACACTGAAAATAATGATTGGCTCTCCAGTTATAACCAGCTTGTTATATGTTTCTCCAGTTAAAACCAGCTTGTTATATGTTTCTCCAGTTATAACCAGCTTGTTATATGTTTCTCCAGTTATAACCAGCTTGTTATATGTTTGAGACATGGCTGCCATGAAATTCCTCTCAGGAATAAAGTTTAAGATGTGAATGTTGACATCCATGTTGAGAATAGAGAGACCAGATCATAATTCTGCAGTACGTGAAGCTTTACCTACTCCCATGTAATACAGAAGACAGAGGGGGAGAAGTGCCATAGTGTTGCCTGTGTTATGCCTTTGAAAGCCGACACACATGGAGTGGCCACCTCAGGAGAGTAGTGGGGAACTGTTACACATATCAATTGGACTACTACTTCTTTGGGAAAAAAGTAGTACAAATAATCTGTTAAATAGTGAGACAAGAGCTTAACAGTGATAAGAAGTACTTAATGAAAGCTTGTTAAACACCATTCTTTTTCATTTTTTTTTATTGATTGAGACAATTATACATCTAATTTGTCATTATCAAATAACAATAAATATACAATAGAGTTATTACAATCTTTTCCACTCCACTTACTAAACTTTGAACTAATAAATATTTACACTATAGACAAGTTCTCCATAAATATAATATTTATTCTATATAAAACATGAAATTCACATCTTAAGCACTTTTCTGATATCACTTCCAGAGCATAATCTTGGTGCTACATTTACAATATTCCATTTAATGAGGAAAGAAACTGGAAAGATAAAAAAATAAAAAAACGGTTAAAAGAATGAAATGCCATATAAGGTTGCCAGCGATATTTTTTTATCTTCACTAACTGCCTTGTGAAACTTCTGCTCACCACAGAGAGAATAAATCCGTGGAGTGAGTGCTGTTCATTTTACTCTCTCTCTCTCTCTCTCTCTATATATATATATATATATATATATATATATAGAGAGAGAGAGAGAGAGATACATATAGATAGACAAATATAGATTAGATATAGATACATACATATAGATAGTATATATCTAATTTAATGTGCATGCATATGCACATGCATGTATATGTATGTATGTATATTTTTATATACATATATATGTATATTTTATATATATATATATATATATATATATATAGAGAGAGAGAGATACAGATGATACATGTCTATATAAAATATTTTAAATATAGTTATCTAGATAGATACATATACTTGTGCACATATCTGCTGCACTTTAAATTGTCAAACCACAATGCAATAACAAAAATGGGATAGTGAAATATGGAAATGAGTGCTAACATGGATCCTGCATGCCAGGGAGGGGGGCAAATCTATTTGTCAGCCTTGCAAGCTGTCAATGGCTTTAAACTTGACAAAATAGGATTTACAAATCAGAGTTTAAAAAAAATGGACCTTGATAATTCTCCTGTAAACTATGTATACGGATGCATTGTGTTATTGCAGCTGCATTGTGATTAACTCACAAACTATTGATCGCAGTCCAGACAAACACAATGCATCAACCATAAGGCGCAAGGAGAGCAGAGCTTACCCTCTGCAGGACCATGTTGGAACTCCATGCCAGAGGTTTACTGTATCATGTTTTGCTGTTTTGTGAGCAATAATGTCTGAGTCAATTACAAGCCAGTTAACAATAACTGATATATTAATACACAGACCCAGACATACAGAAAGACAGACAGACACACACACACACACACACACACACACACACACACACACACACACACACACACACACACACACACACACACACACACCTACATGAAACATACATATATAAAAACAAATAGACTACAGGAAGACCTATATAAATGCTACTCAAAAATGAAAGCATAGCGAAACCTAGTTGAGCAGATTTGTTTGACAAACCATATTATGTATAACAAAATGTCTGAGACCAGAGCTCTGAAATGTCAGATTATTAGATGCAGTGAAAAAGTGCTTAAAGTTCAGAAATACTTCATTGTCTTGTGGATTTTGCTTAGCTTAAAAAAATAGTACCTAATGTGGCATAAAATGAGTGCATTCAAAGTCTCATGAGTGCAGCACTTTAAGAATACATGGCACTAGTGAGATAACACTGAAGTGATGAATAGAAAGATTAACGCTGCAGTTTAGCTGGAATTAACAGCTTATCCAATAAGCCTGGAAATGGGCAAGCTGTGTGGGCAAGTGGCCCTTGTTTTCTGTCAGAGTCCAGGTGTTTTTGTTCTTGTATATAATGAATAACAACAGCAGCCTCAGAAGATCAAATCATATCTAGGTTAAACACACTTTATTATTTGAAGAATTTTGTTGCAAACTGGAAGAATGAAAAACGGTGTCATTACTACACTGTTGTTTCATTTCTGTTTTACCTTCTCTTCAGGGTGCACAAGCTGCTAGCATGAATAGAAGATTTACAAAACATTGCAAGCCTATCTCATGCACATATCTTAAAATAAACTGTGTTTATCTTTGGCAGTGCTACATCTAATCACAAAACATATGTGACCCCAGTAGAAGAAGGTTACAGTGACAGCATTCTGTTAATATCCGCTCTACCTCAGACTGGACACACAGCTTGTTTCAAGCTGAGTTAAATGGCCAACATTACCTCCAACTGTCCTCCATCACACAGAGCTGATTACACATTATGGTCTTTTGACAATGAATATCTCCTGAGTGCAAGAGATTAAGCACATTATACATCAGAAACAATTTATTTTGTTAATATTTGCAAGGGTTTAAATTGCACCATTCACAAGACATCCACTTCAAAAAAAATATTTATGCATTCTATTACTGCCCTCCAGCTTGCAGGCCTGTGTTTTACATCCACATTTTCTTTCAGCATAATCACACAGGAAAACAAAACCATGTGTTGTGAAAAGTTTAGTAAGGCATTCCATAGAATTTATACATTTTAGTTCATTATTATGAAGAATATTTTATTGCATCATCTCCTTAGTAGTGAAATGTTTTTATTATGTATTTCATTTTGTCTATGATTAATTCATTCAAAATTATTATTTAACCATGTTTAACTAAGATGGTGATAATTGGCATAAACATGTAACATTTCCATTTTTTATTGTAGCTTTTGACCTCTGGTAGCATCCCACTTTTTATGTTACTTGCTGATTTTATTTTAAGGACTGGTATCTTTTGAACATTTCCACAATGCATAGGCAAACATAATGTGATCCCCTTATGAGGTGGGTGGGTGGGCAACACTTCTTCAGCAGGGAATGCCCACCCAGTTTCTTCTTTAGGGCTAGTCGGTGAAGGGCAGGCAATGCTGTGACAGCAGTGATAATCAGCGGTCATATAGTGGATAGCAGTTCATTTAAAACATAACAACAGATACCCTGAAGAAAAGCATATAGTAAGTATGTGACTGCATGTATGTATGTGCCCAGGCATGCATCCCTGCAGATGCCGGTCTACTAACATGCCAAACTTGCTGTATTGCCTCTGTTGTCTGTTAGGGATCCAGCATTCACTGACAATACGTCACCTCTACCCACTGTACAGAACTGCTTCTGGGCATTCAGTCAGTACCACTCTTCAATGACCTCAGACAACCAAAACACACTCTCGAATGTAAATCGCTATGACAAAGAAAACTTCACTTTGAATCAGATTTATACAATCTACATATGTAGTATCAAAAAATAAAGGAGATAAATTGGACTCAGTAGTGTCGGAACTGAACTCTCCCCAAACAAGGAACGTGTAATTACCTAAGTCTTTCACAGGAAGTTGAACAGAAGTTTATATAAACAGTGAAAGCAGAAAGTAATGTAGTCCAACACTGGCATTCTTCTTTAATGTTTTCTTAAAAAAATGGCTTAACATTGTCTTTGCAAAAAGTGCTTCAGTTTTCCTTTTCAGCTGTAGTATATAATTCTAAGCACAATAGTGCAGATTGGTGTATATAAAGGTATAATGTCCTTCCAGTAACTATGAGTCCCATCCAGCCCTCAGTAAAGACACTACTCTGGTGTCAAAGCTATATCACACAATAGGTACTACTGACATTTTAGTCACGTGTAAGCATGAAGTCATTATAAGCATTTGCTACATTACAACTTCATTTTGTCTCCTTACAGCCCTCCTCCATCAAATAACAATATGCTTAATTTTGTGAGCCTAGCTTTGACTGTCATAAATTCCACCAGCGTAATGTATGAGCAAGGGTATCCTTCCTAACCAGATCAGAGAATGGGGACACTTGTAAGTCTCACCCAAATAAATAAGTAAATAATGT
The DNA here is from genome assembly GCF_019279795.1 of Protopterus annectens. NCBI lineage: Eukaryota > Metazoa > Chordata > Ceratodontiformes > Protopteridae > Protopterus > Protopterus annectens. The sequence goes on from NC_056746.1 coordinate 1,125,402,842, forward strand.
AAATATTCAGGGTGTACAGTTATTCACTTCTTTCACTAGTCTCATTCACAGTAGTGTGTATATGGATGTTGGTGGTGGTCATATTGGAAGGGCATGCTGTATAAGCACTTTCTAAAGCCAGTGCTCACATCATGAGTGTAGAGACATAGCTGTCATAAATTATGTCATTCTGATTGATATAACTGACCTTAATAATCACCTATAATAGGTCAGAATGCAATAAAACAAATAATATTTTCATCTGAGCAAACCACTAGATCGAAGATCTGTACATGCTTCATTTCTTTTGCATACTGTTACTTGCATCTTAAGTAACAGTCATTACCAACCCCCACCAAATTTATATTTGGAGTATAGCTGAGATAGTTTGTGTTAGAACCTGCATACTCAGAAAATTCTTAGATCTGTTACTCTCAAATGGAGATAGAGTGAGAAACTTGGGTACCAAAGCTGGAAGTCATTTAATTAAGGAGTGACCACTTCTTGATATGCTCCATTATATGGGCATTCCTACAATACCAAAGTGCGAGTGCAAGATTTTGGACAGGATGACTTTGGGAAGGTGTGAAGCAATATCAGAAAGTATTAAGAAGAAATCTAGAAGGCTTCATAGTAGAACTCAGAGATCCATAATTAGAAGCCCTGTAAATATGAATAATAATGCATGAGAGCTAAATGATAAAGCAGATACTGAAGCATATTTTTTGTAGAGAAACTCTACCCCTTTGTATCCTCTTTGTGCTGGCTGTGCCTCCTGTCGCTCGCCCTATGTTATGATTCAAGACGAACAGGTAGGGTAGTTCGTTTATATGCTTTATTATATAGAAACACATCAAGATGGATAGGAGCAACATAAAATAGAAACAAACTGATTAACTGACAGACCATTACATACATGCATGCTTACATCACAACAGCTCTCTACAAAATGGCAGTCTGGCTCGCACATGCTCAGTATTTATACACATGTGCAAGCCCATGGAAAGCTTCTTAAAGGTATACATATATACTGAACTATACCTCCCATACCCCAATGACTTATGCATACAAACTTTGTGATCACTGTACCTAAAAGAAATTGGAATTCACTGAAATACTGCAACCTTGGCCTTAGTATACAGACCACATTTTCATAAAACTAGTCTTACTGTTCCAGAGATCAGAGATACAGTGTTCAGAATGTATCTAGTAAGAATGCATAGAAGTAGGAAGAAAATAAAAACTGCCTTCTCAGAAATAACAAACTATTGTGTAGAGCAAATCAATACAACAGAACATGGCCACCATTGCTCTCAAAAGAGATGGCAAAGATGGTTAAGGATAAAAAACATCATTCAAGTATAAGAAAGTACAGAAGAGCAATGCTGAGAACAGTGTCTGATAAAGCTGAAGGATCCAGGGAAGGCCATCAGAATAGTAAAGGCCCAAAAGAAAATATAGCAGATTCTGGCAAGGAGAATAATACAATCTTTAATGACACATTATAGAGCACCTGCAAGGAGGGTACACCAAAACTTAATAAATGGTGGAGGTTGTAGACAGAGAGTGTTAAAAAGAGACAATTTAGGGTAAAGAAACTATGATGCCAAAGGTATACCAAACTGAATTTTAAAAGAACTAAATATGTGGTAGTAACAGCTCAGACCACTGTCTTCAACTAGTAATAGAACATGTGTGTACACACAAATGCAAATATAATTCCACTTTAAGAAATTGGAAGCATGTTAGAAATAGAAAACTAGACCCCAGTCAGACTGACGTCGCTGTTACAAAATGGACAGTGTATATATAAAAGGAAAAATTAACTAAGACTTACAGAACACTGGGACATTTGGTCTAAGACAGGATGGGCTCTGTGAAGACTGGTAGAGAAAGGTGAAGGCTGCCAGCCTAGCCAAATAGAATTTTAAAGATAATTCTGTCATTTGAAAATATGCACGTAAACTACAGGCTTGTTGTCTTAAATATAAAGACATGTTGTTACATGTGGAACTGGAAATACATGTGACAACAGTGCACTCTACAGACCAAAGTGAAGCATGTGGTCACCATTTGAAGTAGACAGTGGTGCCAAAAAGTCTAGATGAAGAAATTATTTCCATTGTTTTAACCAAGAGTTAAATTGCTAGATTTAAACATGCAAATTTATTTTTATTGCTCTGTTCCTGACCAGCTGCAAGATAACAAAAGGGAGATGTTAATAATGTAAATGTAGTTAATGTGCAGCCTGGGAACTCTGGGAAAGTGAAAAAGAATGATGTAATGTTTATCAGAACTGCAATAGCAATTTAAGCAGAGAGAATCAGAAGGCATTAAGCATTTTTGTCTTGATCATCCAACTCATAGAACTGCCTCTTGCTGACATGTAAGTTATCTTAGACTTGTGTTTTCTTTTAGAGATAGCTAGAACTAGAAAGATTAGACTGTGTTTTTCTGTGATGTCAGAAGTGTACTACTGAATTATTTTAAGTATTTCTGTGTGATCTCTGAACTCTTGACTAGCACTGACTGTGTAGTAGAAAGTATTGTCTTGTGGTTTTAATTATTTATTATTAAATATTTTAAAACCTTTTAAGTGTGGCTAGTATGTGTAGAGATAAGTTAAGCTCTAGAATACATTGCATGTATATAAGGATCCTGTACCAAGTCACTCTAATAAGCCTTAAGGCTTAGTCATGCTACCAATTGGATAATAATATTGCACAGTAATAATTGGACACCCTTTAAGGACCTTTGAATAGCTGATAATTATTAGCTGGGTGGTGGCAGGGTACTACTATATAGTCTAGGTAAAAGGGGCACAGCTGAAGAACCTGTGTCAGCCTTCCCCAGAAGTGTCTGTGTGGTTGTATAAACTCTTATCGCAAAGTGTGTTTGTGTGTCAGCTACTTGGGCAGGGAGATGAAGCACTGGTTGAACAGACAGGGTGTTGGAGATTTTAACTTGCCCAGCTAGGTTGAGATCTGGACCCTATAGCTGTGCCAGTGGGGAGTCTTACAGGGGACCTGGAGAGCAAAGAAGTGACCAACTGCAGACTGACTGTGATCTCTGTGTGCTCTTAAGGGAAATTGCACTTTACTGTGTGTATTTGTTATCCTTTCCTCATATATGAGACACCCTCTCTGGTGTTAGTGGTGCGGATTGAGGCTCCTTGATTGCTGGGCCAGGGCACAGGCATCACATATTGTTTGGCAGCAGTGGGATATCCACATCACATATTAATTAGTTGGCAAATGCTAATTGGCTTGTAGTGGTGTGGGTAGAGTGAATCCTGTAGCTTGTGTACAGTGAACTTTGAAGCTGTTTTTGTACTTTAAAACAGCCATGCAGTGATTACTCAGAGTTCAGGTCACAATTGTTTTATTTCTTTTGTTAGCTTAGTCAGGGTGAGCAGGCAGCAGGTCAGCAGAAGAGTATGGAAAGCTGACAAGGAGCCAGCTGACAGAGATGTGCCATGCTAGTGGACTGGTGCATGGAAACCTGACTAAGGTAGACCTGGTTGCAGCCTTGGTTACAGCTGCATCAGAAGACAGCAACCAGGAGGACAATCAGACTGGCAGTGAAGATATAATTCCCTAGGAGAATGGACAGCTCAGGTTTTCTGCAGTGGACTTAAAAATCCAGCTGGAGCTAAATAGACTTGAGTTGGAGACCAGGCATGTGGAATTAGAAGCAAATGAGAGACTGCGATGTTTGCAGGCTGAGGAGAATGAAAAACTGTTACATCTGCAAGCTGAGGAACAAGAGACCTAGAGGCAGAATGAGAAGGAGATGCTGACTCTTTGCCAGAGTCATGGAGGCAATGGGGAAAGGAGTAACTGGACCCCAGAAGCACAGAGGGTCAGTAAATGTCTTCCGGAGTTTAAAGAGAGGGATAATTTTGATAGTTTCATTCATATGTTTGAGAGGGTATGTAAACAGTATGAAACTGACCAAGGGCTCTGGGTATGGTTCCTGACCCCCTTACTCCATGGTAAAGCTGTAACTGTTCTGTCCAAAATGTCTGGCATTGCATGTTTTGATTATACTGCTGTAAAGAAATGTCTTTTAGAACTGTTTAAGCTAACACCAGAAACGTATAGGAAAAAGTTTTGTGAGCATAGACGCAAGGCAGATGAAAGTGTGTGTGAATATGCTGCTGAATTGAGCACTTATTTCCATAGGTTGGTGAGTGGATGTCAGGTCATCACTTTTGCAGGGCTGGCAGACCTTTTGGTGAGGGAGCAAGCCCTTAGCACTTTGCCTGAGGACATAAGGATCTGGTTAGCTTATAGACAATGTGCTACATCAGATGAGTTGGGGAAGAAGGGAGACCTATACCTGGCAAGCAGGGCAGCCCTACGCAGGAAGGGCCCCCCCAGTACTGCTCATGGGTCTAAAGGAACCCATGGTGGGCAGCACAGACTGCCCCAACAGAATCTGCCAGTAGCTTGGGAAGTCACTAGTCCAGGTAGATGTCCAGGAGCTAGGGTTAAATGTTTTGAATGCAACCAGTGAGGCCATGTGGCATACAGGTGTCCACAGAGGCATGGTGGGGAAACAAAGGTGAGGGAGCCAGTAAGTGGGCAAGACAAAATGCCAATAGTAGGTTGTCTTGAGACAACAGGGGTATTGAGCTACCATCCTGCAGATGTCCTGAGAGGGAAGGATTTGGATGAGGCAGTACCATATGCTTATGCAGTTACACAGGGTCAGGCTAGGAGACAAGAATGTGGGTCTGGTAGCCTGGGGGAGACCCAGACAGACTGCATACTTGCAGCCAGTCCTGGTGAGATGGTTATTTCAGGGAGGGAGCTACCCTGTAGCAGTGAGCCCGAAGGTGAGCCACAGCTGCTTGTGGGTACTGATGGTTCCTTGGATAGAGTGACTGCAAAAATAGAGGTGAGTAGTAGTACCCTGGCTGACAGTAAGGAACCACTGTCAGAGGATGCCAGACATCCTGTGGAAGGGGAGCTGGGAAAGGTTACAAGGAGAGAGTTCAGACAGCCTCAGCTCTCAGACCCTACATTGCAAGACCTGAGGCAGGTAGCTAGGGAGGCACCTGATTCTCAAGGAAAGGGGGGATCTGTATACTGGGACAAAGGGTTACTATACAGAGAGTGGACCCCTGAGGGAGGGCTAGAAGTTGAGAGAGTACAGCAGTTGGTAGTGCTTAGAGCCTACCATCTGGCACTTCTAGCCATAGCCCATGATATTCCCTTTGCAGGTCATATGGGCATAAAATGTACAAAGGGGTGTATTATGTAGAACTTCTATTGGCCTGGAATTTCCAGAGATGTAACAGGGTACTGCAGGACCTATGAGCAGTCCCAAAAGGTAGGAAATGTAGGAGACAAGGTGAGAGCTCTTTTTATGCTTTGGCTTGTGATTGAGGAGCCATTTTAGAGGGTAGCTATGGATATTGTTGGTCCTCTGAGTACCCCACGTTCCACAGGGAAAAAGTATATCCTAGTGGTAGTGGATCATGCTACACAATACCGTGAGGCAGTGGCTTTATCCTCCATTGAGGCAGAGAAGGTGGCAAATGCTTTGTTAGAGATTTTCAGCAGGGTAGGTTTCCCAAATGAAATACTGACTGACAGAGGTGCCAATTTCATGTCAGACCTGCTGGCTTGTATGTGGAAGTCCTGTCGGGTGAAGCACACAAAGACCACCCCCTACCATCCCCAGACTAATGGTTTTGATGAGAGGTTAAACTCTACAATCAAGTCCATGCTACAGGCATTTGCAGATCAGTTTAAGTGGGAGTGGGAAAAATATTTGCCCCATCTGTTGTTTGCTTACAGAGAAGTTCCCCAGGAATCCATAGGTTTTTAATCCTTTGAGTTGCTGTATGGGCATAGGGTGAGGGGACCTCTAGATTTAATTTGAGATAAGTGGGAAGATGAGTGCGAGTCTCATAAGGAGTCTGTTGTGGCATACATCCTAAACCTCAGGACAAGGCTCATGGAACTCATGGGCTTGGCCCAGGAGAACTTGGCAGAAGCCCAACAACAGAAAAAGGTGTGGTATGACAGGAATGCTCGAGCTAGAGAGTATGGTGTGGGGAAGCAGGTAATGGTTCTCATTTTTGTCAGACACAACAAGCTGCAAGCAGCTTGGGAGGGTCCCTACACGGTGGTAAGAAAGGTAAGTGATGTTAACTACATGGTGGAACTGCTAGGCAGATGGCAGGGGCACAAATTGTACCATGTTAACATGATGAAACCTTACCATGATATGGAGGCCCTTGTGCTGAGCATTTGCAGTGTATTGCAGGATGAGTCTGAGGGAGATCTGGGGACTGATCTCCTCAGTGAGGCTCGGGCTGACACCTCAGTGGAAGGGGTAGCAATGTCCCAGCAGCTATCTCCTACCCAGGATCGAGAAATCCGAGCAGTGTTGCAGGAAGTTGGGGACATGTTCACTGGGAAACCAGGGTGCACCCACCTGGTGCAGCACCAGGTGGATACAGAACCCCAAAGGCCTATTAGGCAGGCCCTTTATAGGGTGCCTGAGAGAGTCAGACAGACTGTGAGGGAGGAGGTACAGGAGATGTTGGAACTAGGGGTGATTCAAGAGTGCAACAGTCCCTGGGCCTCCCCAGTGGTGCTGGTACCAAAGAAAGATGGCAGCACCAGGCTCTTTGTGGACTACAGGAAATTAAATAGTCACACAGAGTCAGATGCTTACCCCATGCCTAGGACAGATGAAGCCCTATAGCAGCTGGGTGGGGCTAAGTATCTTACAACCATTGACCTTACCAAGGGTTACTGGCAGGTGCCCTTGACTCCCAGTGCTAGAGAGAAGTCAGCCTTTGTGACTACTTTTGGCTTGTATGAGTTCACAATGATGCCCTTTGGGAAGAAGAATGCCCAGTGACTTTCCAGAGGCTGGTAGATCATATCCTAGCAGGAGCAGGATGGTTTGCCCTTGCTTACCTAGATGATATTGCCATCTACAGCCATTCCTGGCCAGAGCACCTTCAGCATGTCAAGGAGGTGCTGGGCAGACTACAAAGGGCAGGGTTGACCATTAAGCCGAGCAAATGTCAGGTGGGTATGGCGGTGGTCTCCTACCTAGAACATAGAGTGGGGAGTGGTAAGATAAGGCCAAAACCTGCCAAAGTGGAAGCCATTCAGGCATGGCCTGCACCTGTTACTAAAAAGCAGGTGAGGGCATTTTTAAGGACAGCAGGGTACTACAGAAAGTTCGTCCCTAGTTATAGTACCATAGCTGCTCCCCTCACAGACCTGATAAGGAAGAACAGGCCAGATAAAGGTAGTGTGCACCCCAGCATGTGAGCAGGCACTCCAGAAGTTTAAAGAAGCTTTGGGCAGACCCCCTGTGTTAGCCAGTCCAGATTACAGGAAAGAGTTTGTTGTGCAGGTGGATGCTTCAAACCATGGGGTGGGGGCTATACTTAGCCAGATTTCTTCAGAGGGGGAAGAGCACCCAGTGTTTTATCTCAGTCATAGGCTCCAACCCAGGGAGGAATGCTATGCAGCTGTAGAAAAGGAATGTCTAGCCACAGTGTGTGTACTGCAGAAACTTCAGCATTATCTGTATGGAAGGAATTTCACTGTTATGACAGATCACAACTCCCTAAAATGGTTAAACAGAGCCAGCTAGCAAAATGCCAAGTTACTAAGATGGAGCCTAGGGATATAAGCATATGATAGGTCAGTGCAGCACTGCAGTGGAAGTAGCAATGCCAATGCAGATGGGGTCTCAAGACAGGGAATGGGGTAGGTACACTCAGATAGACCTAACCCTCTCAAGCTGCGTTTCTCGAGGGTCACTTGAAAAACTAGCTTGAGTTCTCTGGGGGGGGGGGTGAAGACAGGTAGAGAAGGGTGACAGCTGCTAGCCTAGCCAGATAGAATTTTATAGATCATTCTGTCATTTGTAAATATGCACGTAAATTACAGGCTTGTTATTTTAAATGTAAAGAAATACTGTTACATGTGAAACTGGAAATAAATGTGAAAACAGTGCTCTCTACTGATCAAAGTAAACCCTGTAGTGACCCTTTGAAGTAGACAGTGGTGCCAAAAAGTCTAGATGAAGACATTTTTTCTATTGTTTTAACCAAGAGTTAAATTTCTAGATTTAAAAATGCAAATATATTTTTATTGCTCTGTTCCTGACCAGCTGCAAGATAACAAAAAGGAGATGTTAGGAATGTAAATGCATTTAATGTGTAGCCTGGGAATGCCAGAAAAGTGAAAAATAATTATGTAATGTTTATCAGAACTGCAATAGCAGTTTAAACAGAGAGAATCAGAAGGCATTAAGCATTTTTGTCTTGATCATCCAACTCACAGCACTGCCTCTTGCTCACATGTAAGTTATCTTAGACGTGTGTTTTCTTTTAGAAATATCTAGAACTATAAATATTAGACTAAGTGTTTTTCTGTGATGTTAGAACTGTACTATTGAATTATTTTAAGTATTTCTTTGTGATCTCTGAACTCTTGACTAGCACCGACTGTGTAGTAGAAAGTACTGTCTTGTGGTTTTAATTATTTATTATTAAATATTTTAAAACCTTTTAACTGTGGCTGGTTTGTGCAGAGATAAGTTAAGCTCTAGAGTACATTGCATGTATGTAAGGATCCTGTACCAAGTCGTTCTAATAAGCCTTGAGACTGTTTAGTCATACTACCAATTGGATAATAATATTGCACAGTAATAATTGGACACCCTTTTAAGGGCCTTTGTGGAGCTGATAATTATTAGCTGGGTGGTGGCAGGGTACTATCATATAGTCTAGGTAAAAGTGGCACAGCTGGAGAACCTGTGTCAGCCTTCCTCAGAAGTGTATTTGTGGTTGTATAAACTCTTATCTCAAAGTGTGTGTGTGTGTGTGTGTGTGTGTGTGTGTGTGTGTGTGTGTGTGTGTGTGTGTGTGTGTGTGTCAGCTACATGGGCAGGGACACGAAGTACTGGTTGGACAAAGAGGGTGCTGGAGATTTTAGCTTGCCCAGCTAAGCTGAGCTCTGGACCCTACAGCTGTCCCAGTGGGGAGTCTTACTGGGGATCTGGAGAGCAGGGAAGCGAACAGCCCTGGACTGACTGTGATCTCTGTGTGCTCTTAAGGGAAATTGCACTTTTCTGTGTGTATTTGTTATCCTTTCGTCATATATGAGACACCCTCTCTGGTGTTAGTGGTGAGGATTGAGGTTCATTGATTGCTGGGCCAGGGCACAGGTATCACAGGCTCAAGCTAGGAGGATCATGTCTGACAAATCCCAGCTTTTTTAGCTGGATTATAAAAGCAATAAACAAGGAACAGCTACAGATGTGGCCTGCTTAGATTTAAGCAAGGTATTTGGCAAAATTCCCTCAAAAAACTTTTAATATGCCTTCTAGCCAATTGTGGATTGAATCCGAGGGTAGTATCTAGGGTTAAACAAGTCTGGACAACATGACATAGAGTCCAACAGAAACTAAGATTTGAAGTGAAAAAGTAGTTACACTTGGTTTGCCACAGAGTTATTTTCTAGGCTCAGTCTTTCTCAACATCTGCATGCAATCATGTGGAGAGAATGGTGGTAAAAGTATGTCTGATTGCAGATAACATAAATAACATTGTGACGGGGTGATACTGAACATTTTGATATCTAGGATGAGGTGTGACTTTGACAAAGTTAAAAGTATGGCCAAATGTAAAGAAGTTTAGATTCAGTGCAAAGAACTGCAAGAAAATATATCTTGCTAAAAGAAATCATGGGGAAGACTATGCCTTTAGAGGCAAGAAACAACAACATAACATTTTACACACTTATTTAGTCCTCTCCACTATATTCTATTCTCCAGTCCAGTGAAAAGCAAGAGAAGTGAATATTTATGCTACATATATGTGACTGTAAATGCAGTCATGATTAAAAAGCAAGTGTTTCATCTGTTGTCAGGAGAATTCCCAGAATAGGAGCATGGCAATCTGCTGACGGTAGTATCTTACATTATTCTATCATCAGCAGCCTTAAGTCATTGTTGGATTACACAAGTCTACGGCTGCTAATCTTTGAGGGTAGGGAAGAATTTCCATAAGGGTGAATTTAGTCAAGTTTAGAATTTTTATATTTTGAGCACCATGTGAAGGATCCCAAGTAACCCCCCGCCCTTGCAAAGTTTAGTTATGCAATTTTAATTTCCCACTGGTATGGTATTCAGTCATGTTGGAGCTGACGTTCTCCAAAAACAGCTCATCACAATTGTGAAGGGAGTATTGTGCACCCAAAAAACATCGTGCACCAAGATCATTGTAAAAGGATGCATATTTTATTTTTCTGAGCTGCAACAACGTCAAATTTGGTCAATTGAAGACTCAGGTGTTGGGTAATCCCCATATGTGGGATATATTAGAACTTTGTCCACACAGAATGTAAACTCTGGAATCCTGTGACAAACTGTATTTTTCATCACTTACTGTTCAAGAATTTTCCTTTATTATAATCAGTCATTTCTGACATGGTAGCAGAAAAATGACAATAAGCCTTGCCTTAAAAGTGACATAGTGCAACATCCACAATGGATATTTTTCATCTTCCCTTTCAGATATGTCAGTAAAAAAGTGCTTTAGTTATCAGCAAAAATGATATATTGCTAGTGAAGAAAAGCATTTCAAGGGTGTCATAGAAATACAGTCAGTTATTGGTGGTAGGGCCACTCATGATAACAACAATCCATGTTTGCCCAGTAATATAGTTGGATGATGAAGGCGGAGGACTGGGCCATTGTTAGCCTGACTGTCTCTTTCATTTGGTTGAGGGATGGTGCTCTGTACCGCTAGAATATGCCATGATAAAACCTGTGAGCTAGGCCCTATAGCAGTCAATCCAGGGAGTGTGTCTACATCAGACCATATCACATATGGCATTATACAAACATGACATCATCAAGTGTACATGATGACCTGAGGATCACAAAATGTTAGTGCCTGAGAAAGCCCTCTCTCAGTTTTAGTGTGAAAGTTAGTGTGCACTACTGATCAGTGTTTACCACTGCCTCTATAATTAGGTGTAAAAATGGGGAGCACATAGGTATTATGATGGTCATGGATAAGTAAGCCTAATGCCAGTGGTGGAGAGGGTGAGCCTGTATAAAAATCTACATGTAAAAATTACTGTAGGATTATTTCATGAATCCACACAGAAAAAACAAATGCAACTCAGAGAAGTTATTACATTAAATAGCAATTGTCTGTGCTCCTCTATGTAGGGCATTATTCTACATTAAAGGTTATGACACATTTCATCATTTATTTAAGTATATCACTACATAACTGTGACAAAATTACAACAAGCAATGTGGGATAAGGATATCTATTTTCATCAACCAATAGGACTGCAATTACAGGCTGCCAGTCATCTCAAAATGTAAATCATTCCTGGGTTACCATCTCTTCCTCTTCACCCACAGTGCTTGTAGCATAGCTTCCACTCCAGATCAGTTTTGGCACTCATCTCGTTTGCATCTGAGATAAGTGGCTCCCTGTTACATTTCTTTAAAAAAAGCCAGTGGCAAAAATTTTCACTTTTCTAACTTTTAGTTGCAATTCCATTTTATTATGTAAATTCCATGTAATTGAATATTGTTTTAGGTCAGACTACAGCTTTGTATAGCTGTTACTGGCATTCTTTTTTTCTCCTTTTCTAAGCGTCACTGCTTTTTTTCATTGCTTTTTAACATTTACTTTAGCTTACTCTGCCTTACTGTTATTGACAACTATTTCAGTGTTGTCTTTTGGTTTACTATTACAAAATAAGCATTTCTTCTTATTTCACCGATTTATGTTTCTGGTATTACTGGCTAGCTTCTTCTACAGTGGTTGATACAAAAAAAAAGTTATTGTCGGTCTTCTTGTGTGGATTTAGCAATGATTTCATAGGTTGAACCATGTTGTGCTTTTTACAGCTTTTATGCATTTGCTGGTATGGATTATGATACATTTTTTTAAATGTGGGTACAAGGTTCCTCCCCAGTAGAGGCATACCTCGTGTGTGAAATTTGATATTCGTGTTGCTTTTGATCCCAAAATTTTCTGTGATAGGTAGAAGCAAGCCATTTTGAAAAGTATTATACCTATAATTTCTTCCACTCTCAAAGGGTTTTCCTCCTCATCTGTTGTCTCATGATTGACCTCTTTGATTCCTAAAATTAATCATGAGCTTTTGATTCTTTCCAACCTAAACATAGAGAACGGGTGAGCTACAGAAAATGAAAAAAAGCATAAGCACAGAGAGGATAAGACAGGGCTTCTCAAGATATTTCTCCAGCTCCTGCCAAAAGACCAAAAGTGAAACATTCCACTTCTACTATTACATCTCATGTTGTGTACTCATGCTTCCTATAATTCTTGTTCAAGAACTTTCCTTCAGGTTAACAAGGCAAGAATTGTTGCTCATGATGTTTCTCTCAGATTATTGAGGCAAGGGTATACTGAAGCTTTTAAGATTTTACTCCCTATAATATAATTTGCCAGATTTTTCATTTCATTCTGTAGTCATTCTATGGCAGATGGTATCTACTATTAGAAATTGTTGAAGGTTTTATTTGAAGATGCAGCAGAAAATGGATCTCATATTTCCTTCTCCAGTGTTTGAAGGTTGCCAATGTCTTTGTTTATAAGTTCCATGATAATACGCTCCATGGCCTTGCAGATAACTTCTTCCCTGCCATCATTTTCAGCTTTTTTTCCCAGCTCTACTCACTAGCCATTGTCAATGAGCCAGTTCCACTGAGGTTAGTCAACATCTTGCATGTGTCAGTGTAATATTGACAACAGTTATAAATTTGGCCTCAGGACTACTGTCTTTCAGTTGGACGCCTTTTATGTCAACAATGTCATTGATGTGAGTGTTGTCAATACTGATGCAGGCAGAATCATGTTTTTTTGTGGTCCCTGTAGTGAGAGTAAGCCCTTCAGGGTCAATATCAGAACTTTAGTGGATCTATGATCCTTCAGCCTTTGTGCCCTCAGCCTTGAGGTCTTTGGCATCAGACTTGAGGTTGGAGGGGCCATCAGCACTGATGTTTGAGGTTGAGTAGTGAGCACCAGGTTTCATGTCAGTGTCAACTCTGCTGGCCCCTGACCTCCAATGTTGCATCATTGTTAACTCACATACATCACAGACTGTCCTGCATGTGCTGGCCTTGTTATCTGTATCTGTGCTGCCTACGGCCTCATATGAAGATTCTGCTTCCTTTTTTGGTTGCTCCGCCTTCTTAGTAGCAGGATAGATTGCCCAAAATACTATTTAAGAACCCACCATATGAGTCTAAGATAATACCATCTCCTTCCTCTTACTCCATGGAATCCTTCCATTCAAGGAAAATTAAGAAGCATGGATTCAATAAGATGCAGCTCAACTTCACACTAGTCTGCCACTATAGCCATGGGCAAGAGAGTTGTTGCAAATAATCTACTATCACCTCCCAGATGATCTTGAATTCAGGGAGATCTTTGAAATGGTGAATCAACAAAGACCCCAGAGCATTTCCACAAAGGATCTTGCAGGAGGCTTTTTTACTGCCTTGCCTTCCTACTGGGTGGTATCCCCTGCTGATAAGATGGTGGTTCTAGTTGTTAAGACCAGATGGCAGTAACCCTGTGTTGTGTCAGCTACTCCAGTGCTACAGGCCTGCTATTGACTGGAATTCCTGAGTGCAGGCTTCCATGAAATATTCTACTTTTATTGTGAGAGCCTTTAAGAAAGGTTTCTACTCTACACAGCCCTGCTCTACAACCCCGTCCCCTTGGTGAAGTGTCCACTGTGGTGGCTAAGTTTAAGAAGTGGATCTATGTGGTTTATACCTTTACTTTGAGAACACAATACTATTTATCTCACATATTGTAATTACAGTGAGAGCTTTTAGATGAGAAATGTAATTCACTAGAGGAGTAATTAGATGGAAAACTGAAGACCCAGTTGCAGTCACAGGTAACAGCTATATCTTCTGTATCAAAGCTCACTATGTGTATATTTGTAGCCATCCTTTGAAGGAAGGAGATGGCCAGCATACAGTCCACCAAACAACTGACTTGCAGTAGCCCTTGGTGCACAAGAGTATGGAAACATGCACTTGCAATGGTATTTGCATTGTAGGCTCCGTTCCTGATATGGGTTATACATCCCTCACCAAGGGGAGTGGTTAGATCAATAGTAGAATGTCATCTTTGCCAGAATACTGTGGGGACACAAGCAACCCTTGTGGCTGCCTAAAGGAAGGCTCTCCCAGATAATTCATGCTGATAGATCTGGAGGTGATCCTTACCACCACAAAATGAATGGGCTTGAGCTTGATTTGGAGAAGCACTCTGTTGGCATGAAATTCCAGACTCCATGCTTCTCTAAGACATCAATAAGCCCATTGCAGTTTTGGCACTGGTATGTTCAATAGCTAATAATCCAAAAATCTGGTAGAAACTAACATGACCATGGGAATTTCCAGAATAGACACTAACCTAAAGGCAAGTTAATAGCCACAAAAATACCACATTCCTCTTGTGGGGTTATACCAGCTGCTTCCTAGATGGTATTTTTGTCCAACTGTCCCATTCTGGAGATGGTTGTGGCCATCTGTCCACCTGTTTACCTGTATGGTGGACATTAGCATAGTCAACTGCAAAGAATGCAGAGATCTTGGAGGAGCAAACATGGCCAGTTTTATTTCCAGAATGTCCACCAGCTCAAAGGCAAGATTAATAGCAACAGGAATACAACATTCCTTCTGTGCAGGAACAGCATTTGAATCCTTGAGGCCTTGGCCAACTTTGCCACTATGGAGGCAGTTGTGACCATCTGTCAGTCCCTCTTACTGCATGACTGACCATCATGCAAGGCAGCTGAATTTGGACAATAATATCCAGAGGCTATATGATTCCCTTCCACATACCACCCAGTCTACACTCTTTCACATTGTCTGTCATCCTTCTCTCATCTAAACAGTGTGGCAAGAAAAGAGGTGTTAAACCCTATAAACAAAAGAGCCATCCAGGAGGACATACCAAACCAGAAAGGATCTGCTTTTCACTCCAGGTCCTTTTTACTACAATAGAAAATAAAGATCCTCAAGCTGACAGTGCATCTAAGTGGTTTCAGTGGGTTTGTTCCTAAAGAGAAATTCTGGATAATCAAAGTGCAATCCATCTTTCTTCATCTGTTGGTAGGAGGCTAGATGTGTTACTTGGACCTCTAAAACACCTATACCTGCACATAAAGATCACCAAGGAGTATCACTGATTTCTATTTTTCTAGATAGGAGCAAGACTTTGTCAATTTCAGGCTCTTCCATTCATTTTCACCTCAGCCCCCAAGGTGTTTATAAACTGCATATCCATCATTGTAGCAAACCATACCCTGTAAGGGATCAAGGTATTTCCTTACCAAGGCAATGACCGCCTTCCTGTACTAACTTTAGATAGACTGCTTGCAGCATAAGATGTTCATTTTCATTGTTTCTAGTCTTTGAGAATTGCAACAAAGACCATAAAGTCCCAGCTGTAGCCTTCACAGATCCTCATATTTAGCATATACACTCCAGATGCAATAATGTAAGACATACCTTCCCCAAAAAAGGATCTCTCCTGTGCTGTCTGCAGTATCTCATTTACTTCTATCTTAGATGGTCATAGCAGCATTTTGCCTATAGATGTCTGGACTTATGGTAGCAACAATATGCATGGCCCCTTGTGCTAGGATTTGCGTGTGACTCCTTCAGTATAATGGTCACAACTTTCAGATAACAAATTGCATGGCATGCAATATTCACTCATAATAATAGCTGCATATTCATAGTCGGATACGCAGAGTAGTAGAATGTAAGATGGGAGATGAGCAGTTTGGTTTTAGATCAGGATGCAGCACAATTGACCTGATGTTTGCAGTGAGACAGATACTTGAGAAGAAGCTAGATATGAGGAGAGAGTCCAACTGGGCATTCCTAGACTTTGAGAAAGCATATGACAAGGTCCCAAGGAAGCTGATCTGGGCAGTACTGTGTTGGTTTGAAGTCCCAGAAACATTGGTAGAATTAGAGCAGGCTATGTACAAGGACCCAATGACTCAAGTATGAACAGTGTTTGGCCTCACAGAAGGGTTCCTAGTGGGAATGGGTGTACACCAGGGTTTAGCTCTGAGCTCCCTGCTGTTCATACTGGTGATGGACTACATTACCAAACAGATCAGAGGGGAAAGATCAGCAAAGTTGCTGTATGCAGACGATTTGGCATTACAGGCAGACACTGAGCAAGAACTTCAGCAAAGGATAGGAGAATGGAATGCAAAACTGAGGGCACATGGGATGAAACTAAGCACAGATAAGACAGTGGTAATGGCAGCAAATTAGGGAAATCAGAAGAACCTGAGAACAGAGATAGAAGGGAAGATAGCGGAACAGGTAAAGAGCTTCAGATATCTAGGAGGGGTGGTTGAGGAGAAGGGTAGTCTGAATGAAGAGGTCAAAGCTAGAATCAGAGGGCTGCAGCCAACTGGCACAGAGAGTCAGATGTAGTTTATGACAGAAGAATCCCAAAGAAGCTGAAAAGTAAGGTGCACAAGACAGTGGTGCAACCAGTACTAATGCATGGTACAGAAACCTGGGCAGCAAAGCCAGAACAGTTGAAGAAGTTAGAGGTGATGGAAATGAAGTGCCTAAGAAGGGTGGTAGGATGCACACTGTGGGACAGACAAAGAAATTAGGAAATAAGAGCAGAAGCCAAAGTAGCACCAATTGCAGAAAAGATTAAATAGAACAGATTAAGGTGGTTTGGACACGTGCAGAAAAGCAGAAGACAATCTTGTGAGCAAGATTTGGGACACACAGGAAGAAGGTAAGAGGAAGCGAGGATGTCCAGCAAAGAGGTGGATGGATTGTGTGAAAGAAGATCTGCAACAGTCAGGCATGAGTGTTGAAGAAGCTAGGAGTGTGGCACTGAACCAAGAGTTAGCCATGGCCAGTGTTATCATTTTTGCAGCCCCCAGCAAGTGACAAGTTGGGTCCCCCCTAGGCGCTTCCATTCTAAGTATCACCCTGTCACTGTCAGCCCTCCTAAGCAATCTTTTAGTTCATGCTGCAAACTTTTAACAGTAGTACACACAGAATGACCTTGTAGTTTCAATGCTCTTACATTATAACAGGCCTGCGTACCACACTATGTTGGCCCATTTCACAAAGGGGATTTCACAGTTACTGCCATTTAGCTGCAACAATAATACTTTACAATAAGTTTATGTACAGGGCTGGACTTGGGTGAAATTGCACCATAGGCACTGTCCTGTGTTTCAGCAGCCCCCCACACACACATCCTTCAGTGCTCATATCTTCTTTCCCCACATCTTGGGTTCCCCATAGCATGCACATTACTTTTTTTCTTTCTTTACACACATTTTGCCTTACTGTTCAGCTTTTTCAAGAAGCCACAACTTTCTATGTGCTCTGGTGTGCATTTTAAAGTTTTTTTCTTTTTACACAACCTTTTCATCCAGTGATGCCTTTAACAGAAATCATGATTAAGGAAAGAAATTCAGTGTGGTTCATCTTTAGTTTTCCTTGCACCCTTTCAACACACCTTTCATGACAGAGGAGTAATAACAATTTAAGAAATATCTCTATTAAGTAGGTGCCTCCAGAAGCTATAGGAGTGACAGATTTTCTGGGATGCATTTTAGAACATTTCCCAACCTTTTAATCCAACAGTGATCTAAACAAAAATCATGAGTAAGTCTTATTTTTTTTCTTTCAAGTAAGACATAAGTTGTGCCCAAGTCTTAATGTTCAAGGATGACAAAACAGGAGCTCATAATAAACTAACAAGACAATTGCTGTGAGGATACACAGGCCCTATCTGGGAATACAGTCTGCCTCCCTAACCCCCCAAAAAAGACAGTAAATGCCTATGTATCCATTTGGTATTAGACTGTGATGGAAGTAGAGGTTCCAATTGCCACAGTCATGTATTTCAAGTGTCTGCTGACATAAATATTATGCTTCCTCACACCAACCCCCAAAGGTAGCTACCTGTATATATACCTGATGTGTGATTGTGAGGAAAGTGAAAAAAACATAATGATTACAGTAATGTATTCTACTGTATTGCTCATAGATAGTACACTGCCCCTACTCAAGATATGGTAACCTTCTTTGCATACATCTGAGGTCTGTGAGAAAAGTAAAATTAAAAATTATTACATTGTCCCCAGGCAAAACACAAGTTATAATGACATCCTGTGCACACCTCTAAGGTTTTACTGTGATGAAAATTAAAGTATCATAACACATCAAAGTACAAGAAAATGCAAAAAGACATAAAGGAACTGTAAATAGCACCAATATCCACACACCGAGTGTGATAACCAGTAACTTTTATTTGTTCTTATTCATTTTGGTATCTCAGTATTTCGCATTCAATGGAATGTTCTAACACCACAAAAACACCCTATTTATACATCAAGTGCTACTTAACATAAATTGATCAATTAATTAATCTAAACTAACATATACATTTAAAGAAACCTGTAAACAAAGTATGTTCAAACCACACATTTAAGTTTGAATATTATATATATATTTTGTTGGATTCCAGGGACCTTGTTGCTTTAAGTTTGAATATTACTTTCCTTAGTCAAAAATAAATCATAAACCTTCATAAATATTTTCTACAAAACACAAAACATAAATTCTTAACAAATTATCTCCCCTAATACAAAAATATATAATATATAACATTAAAAAACATTTCCTCAAACTATTTATTACCACATACATTATTAAATCTTTAATTTTTATATGAAACATATAACAATACTTCATGTTATTAATATTAAAAAGTTAAATTACTATCAATGTTCATTTTCCTGGGATAAAGATTTTTAAAATGTATAATCATTTTGCATTCTAACTTATTTAATGCATCCTTAAAACTTCCCCCATGCTCCAAAATGGGATGTGCCAACACACCAAAAACAAACTAGTTTCAGACCCCCCCCCCCATGCATAGACGCAAAATGATCAGCTACTGGAGTAAGACAAGTACGTCTTCTTGTATCTCCCAAATGTTCTATCACTCGGATTTTTACTTTTCTCTTTGTTTGCCCTATATACCATTTTGTTTTCTGACAGCCACAACCAATAATATATATGACTCTCTGCAAATTACAATAGATACCTTCTCTAGCCTTGTATAATCTACCATTAATTTTGGACCCACTAAGATTTCTAACCCTATCACACACACAGCAGTTGCCACATGGGTGTGCACCAACTCATCCTTCCATTCATAAATTTAAGCCATCCCCACTAAGTATCTCCTTCAAATTATTATATCTACCATATGAAAAGGTCACATGTTTAGGGAATAGCTGTCCCACACTAATGTCCTCAACTATCATGTACCGAGACTCCTTAAAAATTCTCTCCAAAGTTTTTGAAAAAGGAGAGAACCTAGTCACAAAAAATAACCTATTCTCATCTTGACTTACATTTTTTCCTACCCCCTGACATTTTGGGTTTATAATCAGTCCCTTTCGTGCCTCCCAAAATCATATCCCTTGCTTTATTTAGAAGAATATCAGAATATCCTCTAAGACTAAGTCTATCATATGCCTCTTTCAAAAACATCTTTTTAAATTTTATCTCAGGTGTATTTTGATAGACCTGTCTAAATTCACCATGAGGGAGGGATTTAATTAAATTTGGGGGATGCATGCTACCTGCATTAAGGAAATTGTTTACCAATGTAGGTTTCCTGTAGAGTTTGAATTGTGTCATGGTGTTCATATCGATACATAGCTCACCATCCAATAATGTTATACTTGTTGGATTAAGCTAACAAATAAATGTAATGCCATGCATAGTCCCATTGATATAGTCCATGAATTTAAATAATTCCTGTTGTTCTCCCTTACAAATGAATGTCAAATTGTCTATGAATGTACTATAATATACAACATTCTCAACAAAATAAGCATTGTGGTACACAAATTGATTTTCAAAATCACCCATATATACCACAGCATAAGTGGGAGTAAAAGATGCCCCCATTGCTGTGCCTCTTTTTTGCAAAAAAACCTGTTTTTCCCACTTGAAATAATTATGTGTCAGGCTAAACTATAACAAAAATAATAAAAAGGGGGAGTGTGGTCCCACCCCCAACATTTTACTCATGGCTTCAAGGCCCCATTTAATATAAATGTTAGAACATAATGAACTAACATCCATGGAAGCCCAAAAGTAGTTTTCCTGCCATTTAACTTTCTTCAAGCCCTCACATAACTCACTAGCCTTCTTAATGTGAGATAGTACCTTCTCCAAATACTTTTTAAAATGAAAATCCAAAAACAGGCCTACATATTCCAAATAAGAACCTAACATGGAAACAATGGGCCTTCCGGGGAGGGGGGCACCTTAAATTGTTATGGATCTTAGGAAAAGCATACAATTTTGGATCCCTAGATTCCTTGACAAGCATATTTTGTAGATCCTTGTTGCCCAAGAACCCCAATCTTTCACCTCTCTCTAATATTTCTAGCAGTTCTTCATTAAAACACTGCATTGGGTTATTAGATAATTTCACAGTCACCATTGTCACAAATCAAATCAGCTACTATTTTTTGATAGCCTTCTCTACTCATTATGACCTAATTGCCCCCCTTGTCTGCTTGTCTAAAACATATTTATCCAACTGGGAACATGCAGTTAGCAATTTAATCCATTCCCTTTTGGTTAAATTATGTTTTGTCATGCCTGAGAAATGCACCATATACATGTTCTACTCTCTAACATACCACATTCTCAAACATTTTAATATACATAGACTGCTTCAGTGGCATAAATTTACTTTTCCTAGAGGAAAAATGAGGAACCTCAAGATGGCCATAAACTGTGTTAAAGCCGTTACCATCTGACTGATATTCTAAATCATGTACATTTTCATCATAATCCAACTTTAATGTGTTACTTAAATCACTACTACATAATTCAATAAACAAACCAGTTTGATGTAAACTAAAATCCAATAATTCATCATTACATTCCGAACCCATTTGAAAAGGGACATTTATATTCCTATCCAAATTACTAAAATATACCTTCAAAAATAATTTTCAGCAAAAGCGTTTAATGTCTAAAACAATATCCGCTAAAGAAGTTAATCTAGTCGGAATGAATTTTGGACATTTCAGTAACACATTTTGGAAGTCTTCACTAAGTACAAAGTCAGATAAGTTAACAATTTTTAATTGTTCAGTCATTTTTTTCCTTTTGTAACATTGCAGGGAGACTTAACAGGTCATTAACGTGTTCAACATTACAAACAATGTCAAAACCGGACTTATCAAAAGTCATTGCCCCCACCAAACTTGATAAACAAGGCTCTGGTTCTAACAAAAAGTCAAGGTAATTTCTTACTTTTTGTTGTTGTAGTTGCTGTGGTTGTTGATCTGCCAACCTTTCCAACAATAACTGCATGTTTGTCTTATTCTGGAGGATTCCTTTCCTGATGTGGAGATTTTTTTGAACATCATTAGTATCCCCCACAAAAACGTCCTCAGAATAAACGCTTTTTTTACTTTCCTGATATGGAGTTTTGGTGTGTGGATATCAGTGCTATTTACAGTTCCTTTATGTCTTTTTGTATGAAAATTAAAGTAGTAATAACCACACAATCCCCAGCACCTCTCATAACCGATATCAACTTTCTGTTAACACACATCAGCAGGACTGGTTTTAGAATTAGTACAGTTAAGAGAAGAGGCCATTATCAGCTTTATCCTAAAAAGGATCTTATCACAGCTTTGTACAGGTTAAGGATTGTAATCAGAAAATTAATGCATTTTTTTTCTCTTCATTTTCCCCCAACCAGCAACGACTTTTGTGTGGGGGCCCCCAGAGTCAAGGATAATTAAGGGCCCCCCATATCCATTTATACAGTTTGTGGAGTGGGGGCCACTAGACTCCTAGAGGATCTAAATGTCTGAATATTCTGTGATATAGTTTATGCCTTACTTTTGAAATATAATTGTTTGTTAGCTGCATTTGTTACTGATACCCAGGAAGAAAAATGTATGTGTTCTGGCATTATTGGGTGTGTGTGCAGATAAAAATTGGTGATATTTTACACACACACACACACACACACACACACATATATATATATATATATATATATATATATATATATATATATATATATACACACACACACACACACACACACACACACACACACACACACACACACACACACACACACAAGCATAAAGCATATCAATACTAGCTTTGTACTTATTTCAGCAAATAGCAATACATTGTGCAACACTGGTAATGCCACACCAGATCAGGGACTGCTATTTAGCAATCGTCAAACAACAGCAGGGATAAGTCACTTTTATTTACCTCACTGAGGAGCAATGCATACCTGTCAACGTGCCTGATTTCAGAGACCTTCCCTGACTTTGCCTCATAATTTTGCTTTTCATAAAAAAAGTTTGATTTGCTGGTAAATCATTCAGGATTTCAGGCAGTCAATAAATTCAGACATCAGAGATTTGCACTTCCTGTTGTTCAAAAATGCATGTTGATGCAAAGGTGTTATTTTATTAACTGTTTAAGTGAATTAGAATAATACTTAGGACATGTTCCTGATTTTGAAAGTTTATCCTACAATTATTTTTGACATTGTACAGAATTCTTCAGCAACAAACTTGAATTTTATAGTATTGGGTGTTCTGACAGTATTTATAAAACTCCCTGAAAGACAAAACCATTCTTGAAGATCATAGGCTTCAGATCTTCTTAAAATCCAAGGTGTGCACTGAGATCAGTCACTCGTGGCTGCTTGCTAATCTGTGTAATGCTTACTTTTCTCATGTTTATCAGCTTTATCCTGAAAGGGTCATACTGCAGCCCTGTTAAGGTAAAAGAGCATGATCAGGAAATCAGTACATTTTTTTTCTCCTCGTTTTTCCATAACCAGCAGCAGCTTTTGTGGGGCCCCTACACAGTCAAGGATGATTAAGGGGGGCCCTGCACCCACAGGTATTGCAAGTTCCTAAAGCTGACTATGCTGTTAATTTTAGTGAAGACAGTGTCCACCAGCAGGATTTAATTAAGCTAGGGGCACAATGTCAGTAGTAAAATACTTAATGGAATTGTGAAGCCTTTTACTTGATAAAACACTGTTGCTATAACCTGAATATCTTTGAATTTTAATTTTAAAGGAGTTATAAATATGAGTTATTATTACCCACCTGGTTTAGTAAGTATAGGACTGCTGTGCTAGCTTTTGTTGGTTTGACAGACATGATATAAAATATCAATTTAAGGTAAATTGCTGTGGTTGGGGGCCCCCCAGGAACAGTAGGCCCCCAGTGACTGCAGGGTTTTCTGGTACCTAAAGCCGGCTATGGAGTTGGCAACAATTAACACAATACCCCGACGCCATGCAGATAAAAAATGGGAAAAAGGAGGCTGATGATGATGATGGTGATTCATAGTCTTCCTCTAGGCAGTCCTTTTTACCTCACTATGGATGGCACTGCCTTAGAGCAGAGGGTCATTGTCAAGTACAGACATCCCAGGGTGTATTATCGCAGGTCAAGGGCAGCCTGTACATCAATGTTCTGGAGAAGATGGTGTTTCTCTTCAGTCTGCAGGTATTTTAGGGATCCCTTCCCCATGCTGGCAATGGCATCTACTCTGACAACATGGCTGTGGTTTACAACATACATAATCAAGCTGGAACTCATTCTTACTCTGTCAGTAAGAAACGACAGAATAGTAATAGGAAATTATGGACCAATTGCTTTCTAATAGCAAGTCACATTCCTGGAAAGGCCAGTTCTGCAGCAGTTAGGCTTAGTCATTACTTAATAAGGCCACAAGAGAGGCTCCTCAGACTACCAGTAATGCAGGATTTCTGCTATCACTGGAAAAGCTTTGCTAAATATTGTGTCAGTGCTAAATGCAGCAGCTTCTTTTCTCTGACCCCTCAAATGGGGAAATGTCCCAGGGATGCTGTCATCCAGAAATGGTACCTACAACTTCTTCATATACTTCTCCCATTTTCCCTGTTCTTGAATTTCATCCAGAAAATCAGTCAAAATGTTGTTGTGGCCTCATTCTCTGGATAAGCCTCCACATGTGAGGCCCTTCAGAATCTTGCTGATTCATGCATCTGGTAAGTGTCACATAGATCTTCACACCAATGTCTAGCTCATGACTACTCCAATTCCAGTATTGGGCAGGGACATCTCATGCCCACCTATTTCATCCAGATCCTTACAGACTCCTTAGCATATATGAGGAAATAGACCTGCTTTCCTATTTGAGCTGCTTCAGACTGGTTTATTGTGTATCTGCTATTTTTGATTACGTACTCAAATATTTGACACGTCTAAGTTACTCATCTGCTAAAATGCATCTTGATGCCATTTCTGTCTTTCACCAAGTCTCCAACTATTTGTCTTTTGTTTCTTTAAAGGTTTTAAAGGCTTTGCTAAGGAGTGCATTCCAGGTAAGGTGACTGTCGCTTGTCTGGTCAGGATAAAATAAACAAGCAGTTGTGGGTTCAGTTCAAACAGCTTTATTACACACAAGCACATTAGGAATGAGGCTTTGTAACTTAAACTTAAATAAACATAAACAGACTGACTACCACACTCATACACATTAACACTCTGGCTGTTCTCTCAAAATAGCA
This sequence comes from Protopterus annectens, assembly GCF_019279795.1. Lineage (NCBI taxonomy): Eukaryota > Metazoa > Chordata > Ceratodontiformes > Protopteridae > Protopterus > Protopterus annectens. Next base: position 1,125,427,527 of record NC_056746.1, read on the forward strand.
CTGCTGCCTGCATGTGCTCACTATTTACATGCATGTGCTTACATCTGGAAATGCTTCTTAAAGGTACATACACACGCTCTGTTCTATAGCCTCCCTCTTTGAGAAATAGATCACATACTAAGTGACAGTATTCAGTGACATGCAATTATACAGAAATTATTTTTTGACATGCAATTATACAGAATTAATTCTTTGACATGCAATCATACAAAATCAGACACATATAAAACAATCATGTCCAGATTGCTGTGTATTTTACACTAGGTCTAGAAATACAACCTGATCATGTAACATAAAAGTTAGAATTGGATCTAGCAATGGGGACTGTCTTCAAGGAATGTTCAACTTTGGGGACAACTGGGACATCATCAGGAACAGGAATGGATACAGGGACATGTTCTTCGGCATGAACATTGTCAGGGTTGGTCTGAGATCTAGAGTCTGTATCACAGGTACAATGGTGCAATATCATTTCTGACACAGGAAAAGGATGCCTGCAGTTTCTCCTGTATTCTCTACCTTCACATTCCACTAAGTAGGACCTCGGTCTGGCACATATGCCTCTCACTTGACCAATTTGATCAGAACCTTTCACTATTTGCATCCTCACTGTCTCCCCTTCTTTTAGTAGATGAAGAAATCTGCTTGTTTTGTCATAGCTGGACGTCTGAGAAGAATGTTTTTTAAAAGGTTGGGCTTTGATTGCTCTGTTGTTTTTAGCATTAGGAACCAACAAATTAGCACTGCTAGGCAAGGTTGTTCTGGTTTGCCTAGATAAAAGTATCTGAGCAGGAGAGCCAAGTAGGTTGTCACTGGGCATATTTCTGAGATTAAGCAAATTCAAAAAGATATCGGTATTGTCAAACTTTGACTTCTCTAGTAATTGCTTTGCACTCTGTACTGCATGTTCAGCAAAGCCATTTGACTGTGGGTATTCAGGACTACTAATAACATGGATCAAGTCCCACTCTATAGCAAATTTCTGAAACATTTGACAGGTAAACTGGGTACCGTTGTCAGAAATAACTTTGTGTGGACTATCATGGACTGAGAAATGATGCTTCACTTTAGCAATAACAGCACTGGATACTAGGTTAGGTAGCAAATTGATCTCAGACCAGTTTGAATAAGAGTCTACCAACACTAAGTAATATTGAATGTTCCACTCAAATATGTCAGTTGCTACTGTTGACCAAGGTACTTCAGGAATACGGCTTAGCTGAAGTGGCTCTTTTTACAAACAAAGTTTAGTACTATTGCATAATGAAAAAGAAGAAAACACTTTATCAATGTCTTCTGATAGCGAAGGCCAAAATACTAGTCCTTTCACCCTTCTTTAGTAGAATCGGAACCTGGGTGGCCACAATGCATAATCTGAATGTATTCACATTCTAAGAAAGCAGGACAATAACTTTTGGACCTATGAAAATGATACCATCTTCCATTAGCATCTCATCTGCGTATGGAAAATAAGGTTGTACCTCTGGTGGTACACAAGATTGCTTTGACGGCCATCCAACATTGATGAAGTGGTTGAGCTTTTACAAAATTGGATCAGTCTTTGTATGATCTCTCAGTTCATCAAGTCTCATGGTAGAAAAATTAAACAGTTCCATGACATTGAAGTCAAAATTCTCTTCATCAAGCTTTTCTGTGGCATTTCTGGGTGATCTGGATAAGGTATCAGCCAGATAAATAAATTTGCATTTTGTATAGACCATTTTGAAATTATACTTTTGCAATTTGAGCATCATTCTTTGTAGTCTTGTTAGAGTGGAATGCATAAGCTTCTTTGAAATAGTGACTAGAGGTTGATAGTCAGTTCCAGTCTCTATAGCTTGGCCATAAATATAATCATGGAACTTCAAACATGCAAACAAAATTGCCAAAAGTTCCTTCTCAATTTGAGCATACTGCATCTCGGTTTGGGTAAGAGTTCTCGATGTATAAGCAACAGGTCTGCCTTCTTGAAAAATAACTCCACCAAGACCAAACTTTGAAGCATCACAGGACACCATATTATCTCAGGGTAGACGGGTTGGTAATTTGCTGTTTGGTTTTGTTCTAACCATGACCAGGCAACATTTTTGCACATCACCTCTCTCAAAGGTGCTGATAACACACTAAAGTCAGGAATAAATTTGCCCAAATAGTTACCCATACCAAGAAAATGCTGTAAGGCTTGGGTATTGTCTGGGGCTGGCATCTCCAGAATGGCTGTTTGTTTAGTACGGTGTGGTCATAAGCCTGTACTGGTAAATAAATGGCCTAATGAACTACATACGTAACTTCTGGTAATCTGAATTTACATTTCAGAGGATTAAGCTTCAGGTTCATTTCACTTGTTCTGTCCAGAACATTCCTGAGGTTTCTGTCATGCTCTGCTTCCCCAGTGCCTACAAATAGTAAATCATCAACTATTATTGTACATGGATAGCCTGAAAACATTTTCTTTATTGCATGCTGAAAGACTTCACTGGCAGAATTTATTCAAAAAGGCATCCTAAGGAATCTGTATCTATCAGATGGGGTACTACTTGTAGTCAGTAGTGAAGATTTGTGATCAAGAATTACTTGCCAAAATTAATTTTTTGCATCTGAGACAGAAAAAATGTTGGCATTTGCCATGAGGGCGGCAATCTCCTCGACTATATGCATAGAATGATGAGGTCTCTTTAATTCCTTGTTCAAGTCAATGCATATTCTTATTTCATATGAGTTTTCCTTATGAGTAGCCACCATGGAAACACCCACTCAGTTGGTTCTGTGGCTGGACAAATCACACCTTGCTGCACCATTTTGTCTAACTGGACTGTGGCCTTGTCCTGCATAACTATTGGTACTTTTCTCAGTGGTCTAACCACTGCGTTGATATCTGGGTCTACTTTCATGGAGTACACAACTGGAAGTTTGCCTAGCTTGTTGTTGAAAACATCAGTATACTCTGAGAAAATAGCCTCATCTATGCTGGAACTGGGACGTGCTTACATGATGTACTTCTTGGGTAAAAGAAAGCAGTTTCTTTCTCAAACTGTCTATGAGACCTAATAATGACAACACAGGTCTTTGGACTACATAAAATTGCAAGCTATAACTGTTCCCAGGCAAATAGCATGAAAGCAATACTGAGCCTTCAGTTTGAATCTCCTCACCTCCATAAGCAACAAGCTTTGCACAATTAACAAAATTAAGTTGCTCACTAGCTCACACTCTAGCAAATGTTTCTGCTGACATCACATTACACTTTGGACCAGTGTCTTCTTTGAGCTCTGCGGGTTTACCATTGATCAGGAAAGTACAAAATACTTGGTTCTTTGCCAACAAATCTACTGCATTAACCTTTTCACTGACCACTGGTACACCATCTACATAGAAAGTAGGGTTGCAGCTTTCTATATGATCAGCTTGCTTTTTTGAGTGGCCTTTCTTAATAATTAAATGAGGCTTGCTTGATTTACAAAACTTTTGAAAGTGGTTCCATTTTTTACACTTGTGGCATTGCTGACCAAATGTTAAGCACTTCTTTCTTTCTTTTAGACTCATGATTGGCTCCACAATTATGACAGTTAACAATAAGACTTGACTTGGGTTTTGCTGACTCACCCTTATACTGCACTGAGCATGTCCTTTTCACTGAGCTAGTCTTGGAACTTGCTAGAAAGTTACGGGGTCTTCCAAGGGAACCCGCAGAGCTTGCAGCTGCCATGTGCTTAGGCCTGTTTCTGCTTGCCACATGCTGCATGCTGTCTATGCTTGCTCTAGAGGCTGCTGAAACCATGCCCTTATCACTTGCAAGCACACTTGTGTGCCTTTCTTTGAGCTCATGGATTTGACAAATCTCTGTGGCTTTGTTCAACATTAAATCACTGTCACGAAGCAAAACCTTCCTTACTGCAGCATTATTAAGACCACACACAAGCCTGTCCTTTATTAACTCATCTTTCAAGTCACCAAATCTGCATATTTTAGCTGCATTTCTCAAGTCAGTAATATAAGCTACAAAGGTTTCACCTGGCTTTCTGTCTCTTGTATAAAATAAGTTTACGGTGCAGTGGTGCAGTGGTAGCATTGTTGCCTCACAGCAAGAGGCTCTCCATTTTGATTCTCAGCTGGGTTGCCTTCTGTGCAGAGTCTGCATATCCTCCCTGCATTCGTGTGGGTTTTCTCTGGATGCTCCAGTTTCCTCCCATGTTTCAAAGACATGCATCTGGAGTGTTTCTCCCCAGGCCTCCACTGAAAATGGGCTTCATTCCATGTCGGACTTTCCAGGTAAACAAATGTTAAATAAATAAAGTGCCTCTCTAATGTAACATTTGTCTTGGGGTTGCACATTTCTCTAAATTTACATTTCAAGCACTCAGGGTCTTTCCTTGATTCAGCAGGTACAACAATATGGTGTTTCCCCCTCTGCTGCATATACTGCTGTACATGCACAAATGAATGCTTTCTTTCTATGGTTTCTGACCCAGCTAAGTTTAACAAAATGAATACCCTTGTATGTGCATCATTGTTAGAAAAAGCTGTTTGTAGGAAAATATCGTATTCCTGCTTATATGCTCTCCAATTCTCTGCTATATTATGATCAAACACAAGTGGACTGGGTCTGTGAAACGCCTCTGCCATATCAACACACAGTAGTGAAGGTGCTTGGAATTATGTATGAACATACTCACATAAATATATGCCGGAATTTTATGCCAGAACTCGTAATTATGCTCAATAGCAGAATAGACTGAAACAACTGCACTTTGCCAAATAAGTCACCCTAGCACAAGAATACTTTAAAATCACTGTCCAACTGTACACAGCAGAAGAAACTCAGAGTAAGAAACACTTTGAAATGAATGCACTTTGCAACTAAACTGTACACAACACAAAACCTTTTCAAAATGGCTGTACTTTGCGAAATAACTCTGTACAGTGTAAAAAGTACTTTGAAAAGGTGGAACTCTGCAAATAAATGCACACAGCACAAGAAACTTTTCAAAATGGCTGCACCTTGACTGCACTTTGGAATATAACTGTACTTTACACACAGCAAACTCTTTGAAATAATTGCACTGTAATAAAGCATACATTCTGCAAACACTTAGCACACTCTGAGATACATCAAACAACTCTAGTTATGCTTTGAATAGCTTTGGCCAATGTGAAATAGTAGTTTATGCCCAAAACACGATCTTCCACAAAAAAAAACCTGCAGTCACCTTGCTCTTTAAGCTTATTTTGTCCTTATTGCATGTCCTCCCCGCGGTTGGGTAGCGTTCGAAAGACATGCATGCGTAAATGGGTGTGCCTTCGTTGAAGGTTGGGCATCGAGCTGGCACCTCGGCATTTCGTAAAAATCTACTGCCAATCATTAGCAGACTGGAGTTCCGCTGTGGCGACCCCTTACCAGGAAAAAGCCGAAAGACAAACAACATTGTACTCGTTATGCCTGTTTAATCTCTTATCATGCTCATTATACTTTTCTTGTGCCCATTTTACTTTAAACATACTTGTTATGCAACCAGAGATAATTCTGATCCCCATATGAATATTTCTGCTAGTTTTACCAAATATCATGGTTTCAAACATTTTGTTTAATTAATAATGTGCGTTGTACTACTCATTTGATTACTAATATGTTTTGTGCCTTACCAATACTCCGTTTAATTTTCTTTGCAAAATAAATCATTCATGCAAGTTTTGGTTAACATTGTTTCTGGCCCTTTTCGATCGTTTGAGCTCTGTTTTACTCAACCAGCTCAATCTGCCTTCACCTTCAACTCTGCACCTCATGGCTTAAATAAGTCGCTCTCTTAATTCCAGCTCTGACACCATGTAGCTTGTCTGGTCAGGATAAAACAGACAAGCGGCTATGGGTTCAGTTCAAACAGCTTCATTACACACAAACACATCAGGAATGAGGCTTTGTAACTTAAACTTAAATAAACTTATAAACAGACTACCATGCTCATACATGTTAACACTCTGGCTGTTCTCTCAAAATGGCACTGCTGCCTGCATGAGCTCACTATTTATATGCATGTACTTACATCTGGAAATGCATCTTAAAGTTACATACATACACCATTCAAGGTGGGGCTTGCATTTCATGTTTGAAAAGCTTTATTTACCTCCTTTTAGAAGATTTGAAGTACTTGTCACTGAAAATGTTTTTCTTTTTATTTTCAAGAACTTGTAGATGAATTTACAAATTTCAGGCACTGTGTGCAACATTCCCCATATGTAATATTCCACAAGCGTACGGTGCTACTGCAAACTCACCCTTTATTTATGTCTCACATTAGCATTGAAACAAACTTTAACCAGTCAATTAATCTACCTGTGTTTCCCCAGCTATTCTAAGAGACAGGAATACCTGTTAAACTGTATGGATATCTATAGACAACTCATATTCTGTGTTGACAATATCAAGCCAGTTAGAAAAGATTCATAATTACTCATGGCATGTTCTTCTAAAAATCAAGCTTCAAAGTTTCCAAGATACCTTTGTCCAGATGTTTTTTAAATTATATTAGATATAGTTATGATCAATACAAAACAAGCAAAAAAAACATTGTCTCTGTACCTACGCTATAATCAGCTATGATGGAAGCTGCTTTTTCAGGAATGCAACCTTAAATGATATTTATGCAGATGCTACATGGTCTTCTCTGAATATGTTTATAAGATACTATAAGCTGGATATGATCTCTAGATCTTGGTATGCCTTTAGGATGTCAGCCATTCAAAGTATGCTACCATGATGACCACACAAGAAGGCAAGCTTAGTGCTGTGTCTTACTGGTTGACAAAGATGGCCTCCTCATCCTAGATATGAAAGTTACGCACTTATCATACATATTATATACTACCAATCTAAATGCATAGGTCCATCCTTAACACACACCCATCCTTCTTCCCCTTGCTGATTAAATGACATGGCTTGGGAGGCATATTGTTTTTTTTTCTTGCTGATAATGGATTGTGTTCTACTTTGCTGGCAAGTAGAGCTCATGACATCTGGAGAGGAAGGCAAATCACAAAGCATTGTGGGTAAAATAGAGGAGTTGGTCACTTGAGAAACATTTAGCTCTTGAGTTGACTGCAAGTCTGTAGTTTCAGTTCTAATAGTTGACAAGCATAGCTCAGCTCATGTAGAGCTATCATTGTGGTAAGTACATACCTTTCATTTACATGCTTTTAAAATTAAGAGTTTAGCAACTGCATCTTTTTCTCTCAGTTCTTGCTTTTCTGCTGGAGTGAGAGAACTCTTGGTCAGAAATTTAACAAATGAAGTTTCACATGAATTATCTGTATGAGATGAAGGTAATACAAGAAGTATTCTGTGTGGAGACATGCATGAATGGGCGTACCTTCGGTGAAGGTTGTGCATCAGGGCTGGCAACTCGGCACATAAATATCTACTGCCAATCATTAGCGGACCAGAGTTCCACTGTGGCGACCCCTAACCAGGAAAAGCCAAAAGACACAACAACATACTGTGTTAAACACTTCAGCATTCCAAACTTTCATATGCAAGTTACATCTAAACTAGATTCACTTCTCAAAGCATGTCTGAAAAAATAATAATAATAATAATTATACCATAACATGGAATTATTCTATTGCTTGCAGATAAGGGATCTTAAGAGGCTTTACTACAGATTTTTATAATAACACTTTTTCTCATCTAAAACAAATAAGTTTGTTTCCTGACAGAGATAAAAAGAGATTTGCAGAAATTATAATGCCATTTTTAACTGAAGAAGGTATGTTCATAGTCAGTTTATAATAATTGTTTTTGGATCCTTCAACAGTCTTATCAAATTTAGTATGTACCACCACAAATAATATTTTAGAAGGCAAGACATTAATGTAGAGGATTATGACTGGGCCTCCGGTAACATCCATCTTGTTATACGCTGAACACATTTAAGTAAAGAAATTCAGCATGAGGCCAGAGCAAAGTGAAGAATTCAGAGTGAATCTTGACATCCATGTCAAGAGCACGTGTCAAGTGGGTTCAGATTACATGGACTTGATAATAATTATTCTTTGTAGTACATAGAGCTTTTTCTGATCCATATACTGCCAGTTACAAAAAAAGTGTAGGAGTGTGAAGCATTTTTCAGTAAAACACTTAGAACTGCTAGACAGACTGTGGGCAGAAGTGAAGTGTCTTCGATTAACAAATGGCTTTAAAGGCTATAACACACTTTGCCCTGTTACATTTTTTTGTGAGACAAAGAAGTATGTAACAGCTTTAAAAGCTGTGAAAATGCTTCATATGCTGTTTTATTGTGGCTGCAGTTATTTTTAGAGCATATCAACAATGAAAAGGTGCTTGAGAAAACTTTGTAGTGCTTGGAGAACTGTGATTATGCTAAAAAGAACTATTAAATTATCACCTGGTTCAGTGCGGCTATAGTGCGAGACCTGACCTTAACATTTAGAGTGGTGCTTAACAAGCACCCTCAAGGTTTGTTAAGGTCAAGTCTGCACTAAAAACAGACATCACGGGCTAGTAAACAGCTGCAGCAGGTAGAAACGGCTTTGTTTCAACTCACTTTTCTACCTGCTCTCTGCTAAACTATGCAGGGCATTTTGAACTAAACTCCTTCCCTTACGAAATAAATAAATAAGGATGTCAACCACTCTGGCACTGCTTTAACAGCTTTAAAGCCAGCGCAAAACATTGCTTTGTTTTTTTTTCCATATTACTTTTGACCAATTTGTAGAAAGTGGAGAAAATAAATCTCAATTTAGGACAAAGAATTATGACTGGATTTCAGATTGTGACTACATATTATGTGTTCTCAACATCGATGCCAAGATTCACCTCTTAAATTTCACTCTCAGGGTGAATTTCTTGGCATCAATGTCTCGAACGCATAATGTCGCAATTGGCAAACTGATCCTAATCCCCTATTTTAAGCACCTTTCCTGTGTCTGAGAGGTGCTTAAAAAGTATTCACTTTCCTGAATTTAGAGCACAATTGCAGCATCCCATATATTACATAAATACACTTAGCACTGCAAGTGAAGAAGATAACACATGTATGTATGTATTCAAAGTGGAGCTCCAACCTGGCAGTTGCAACATCAGTATAGTAGTGTATCTGATTTTCTGCATGTTCCCTTACTGTACTGTTCAAAATTAAAGTGACAGAAACAAGATAAAAGTTACTGCTATATCTCCCTCTGAAGGCAATAATTTTAATATTAAATCATTTGGACAGAGAGACAGAAATGAATGTTAAATATTAAAAAACACCAATAGCTGAAATTATGCTGTCTAAATGTTTTCATACTTTGAGATCTAGTTTAGAGACTGGAGGCATTTTTCCTATTAGTTTGTCCTTGCTCAAAGAAATATCTATCAGATGAAAAGGGTCTGCAAAGTAAATTTTATAGAAATATTTGTATTACACATTGTTTTGATCCTGTAATAGAGTACTTACTAAATAAACGTGGACAGTTCTGCTATATACCATTTTTCGGTTTTATGAAATGCCTTTGTAATACTCTGTATAATGAGCCTGCTTGTTGCTATGTTCTGATAGGTGTATTTTGTATTATTTAAGAACTGTGTCATTTTTGGTGAATTTAAACGGTACAGAGAACACTGATTTACCTTCTTGCTTATCTGAAACTGACATTTGGGAGTGGGGCTGGAAGAAATGGAGTGGGAGAATGACTACTGTGTGGTAATGTTTCCTTCCATACAGGAAGGAAAGGGCACAACTTTTACTGGTATCCTAGTACTGATTTCCTGCATTTGGTTCAGTCAGATTACCTTGTCTGCATGAACACATAGTATTTAGGTGTGGTGTAAGGAAGCCTGGGTCAATAATGATGAAGGAGGTCAGAAAATGTGAAAAAATTTAAGTAAGTAAACTAATAATTATATATACAAATAAATAAATAGAAGAATGAGGCAACAATCTGGGGATTGAGAATCATTTATGAAGGTGCTACCTGCTTAAGTGGCTTCATCTTAAGGATGAGATTTCAGTTTTGAGACACAAGAAACTTACATAACTGGTATATAACCCTAAAGGATCTAGGGCTTTCTAAAGTAGATACAAGGAAATAATAAGAGATAGAGCTGTTTCAAGACATACCTTGACATTTTGTTGGAAAGACTTTTGAGAGCCAATAAACATTAAGAAATGGCTGCTCCACCAATGTTCTGATTTAAGATAAGACATGACAAATGACAGTAAATAGAGAAGAAGGTTTAGAAAATAAAAGTACATCGGTTAGTAACTTCTACAAAATAATGTATGTATTGTTTAAGCCTTTTAACCTGAAACAGAGACAGAAGCAGTTCATATGGCAGTGAAACTGAAAGCAAAGGCTTCTTAATAAAGCTCCTTCACTTGCTTCAGTGATCTGAACAAGTTTGCATTTAGCTTTAATTTTTCAAGGTCAATATTTTATCAACTGTGTGGATTACATGCAGACTCTGATAAGGGATATTTTTAATTAGCTTAATTATGTGGTATCATGTATCCACAAGTTTCCCTCAAGCTAATGATGCCTTTGCTGATGAGCTTTCAAACTGCTTCTGGCTAAATTGATTTTTTTTTTTTTGCATATCAGTTCATTGAATATATTTAGCTTTCCTTTGCAAGTTCATTGCATTCTGCTCAAAGTTTTGTTTTCTCCCTCTTGTATTTCACAGCCACATAATAATATGTAATTTAATGTTTTCTTGTCATAGGCCTAAGTCTCTTTTAGTTCCGCAGTATTCAAACTTTGGTTGTTAGGATGGCTAATAAGAGGACAGAACCTTACAATGATACTGATAAAGAAATATATATATATATATATATATATATATATATATATGCTTAACTATTAATTAATTAGTTAGTATTTTTTTCTCTCTCCATTTCCTCAAACTTAAAACCTTCCCAGCAGTAAAACTCTTATTCTTCTTTTGGCTTTCCCGGTTAGGGGTCGCCACAGTGGATCACTTGTCCTCTCATGATTGGCAGTGGAGATTTATGGTGTCGAGTTGCCAGCCTTCCATGGAAAGTACACACACACGCACTTACGCCTATGCCAATTTAGAGTGTCCAATCCACCTACAGCATGTCTTTGGGATGTGGGAGGAAACCGGAGCACCCAGAGGAAACCCAAATGACTACAGGGAGGACATGCAGACTCCACACAGAAGGCACCCTAGCCAAGGATCAAACCAGAGAACCTAACCTGTTATAATCAGTGGTATTTAATTTGCTCTGCTGTAGGAGTTTTTAAGGCACCGTGTCCATGTACACAATCACCCACATGCTGTTAGAAAGGCTGGTAGGTCATTCTACAAGTACAGGATTACTGAATAAAGAGCGCCACAATGACTGCCATCTTAGTTTCAATGCTATGAGTTTCAGAATGGAATCTGTGAGAACAGGCATTCGCTGTCCAGCAAAGTTTGTACCAAAAGCCCCATGTTGTTGTTACTGATGCTCTGATGACAAAAAGGAAATACCACTGATTTATCTATCATTTGTATCCCTGGTGTTAGGCTGCTGGAATGATGAAAACTTTTAAAAACTGCTGGATAGATCTGATGTTATGGAGTTGAGATGTAGACTTGGATACTTACACTGCTTGGCAACCCTTTGGCAAAGTTAAGTGCAGCAGTAGGCAGGTAAATAAAGAAGCGCAAAGGTCTACAAGAAGGTTCACATGCAGAAGCACACGTTTCTCTCATTGAAATTGCTACCAGCCTTAAACTACACTGGGAGGAAGGAAAAGAAGGCATGACATTAGGGGAAATGTCCGAATCCTGCAATGTGATGGTCTTGGGGTTTTTCCACCCAGAATTCACCCCTCAAAGAATGAATAATGTGGTATTGAATAATGTGGTATGCAGTGGGCTTAACTCTGCAACATAAGGTAGGTAAGGGAGGGGGGAGTCAAAAGAAATACATAAATAAATGATATCACACTACTGCTGGTTGCACTAGTCATGTAATGATGTTTATATGACCACAGAGCAAATGATTACCACAAAAAGGCAATCCATGCATCCACTACCCCTTTTTCCAAATTTTGTACATGGGGTTGGGGTGTCACTTCAACAGTGACAATCATCTTCAGCCAAGGTGTATACCACTGGGTGACGAGTCCTGCAGCAGTAGTTCATCCATACCACTCACACGCACCTATGGGCAATTTAGAATGTTCAGTCCACCTACTGCATGTCTTTGGAATGTGGGAGGAAACTGGAGCACCTGGAAGAAACCCACATGACTGCAGGGAAACATGCAGACTCTGCACAGAAGGCACCCTAGCCAAGAATTAAACCAGAGAACCTCTTGCTGTGAGGTGACAACGCTAACTGTTGCACCACCATGGCTGCCCCAACAACGCTAACTGCTGCACCACCATGGCTGCCCCAACAATGCTAACTGCTGCACCACCATGGCTGCCCCAACAATGCTAACTGCTGCACCACCACAAGGCAATATTGAACTGTTTTGTTAGCATTATGATGAATTCATAGCTCTCTTCCTATGACTGTACTTTACATGTAAAAGGTAAAACTTGGTCTTGACCAAAAAGCAATTCCATACATCATTTATGATAAAATGTATAATGCACTGAAAGTTTTCATGAAGGGTCTCCTGCAGAAATTATATTTAGATATTTGGCCAGATTCAATAAAGCCTACATGGTCTGTTTACACTGTGTGTGCTTCACTGGTAGTGCACCATTTTGGATTTAGTAAGTGACTCTACACAGTGTGTAGAGTCGCACACAACTGCACAAACAAGGTAAACACCATGGCATGCAAATTACAGCATAAGCAGCTGAACTGTATGCTAATCAACCAATCCAAGATGGAGGAGCTATTCAACAAGCTATAAAGCAACTGTATAGACTCAGTGCTGGTTTTCCTTGTGAATTCCAAAGCCTATTGGAATACAGCCATGGAAAGGAGTCTACACAGAAACAATGTTAGGGGCTCCTGTTGCTTTAATTCATGTGTATGTGCAACAGCCTGAAGTCTATGCTACTGCTGCTGCTGCTAATAGACCAAGGCCAAGAAGGAGAAGAGTTTTCAGGCCTCATTTAACTTATCATAACCTACATGATGTGGAAATTGTAGAGCACTACAGGGTGGGTAGAGACACGCTACAGGAACTCTGTAACCCCTGTCATCCTCAACTCTGAGCCAGGGCAAACTGAGGGGGACACAACCCAGTGGAGACAAAGGTACGCATAGCACTTAGAATCTTAGCTACAGGTACCTTTCAGAGATGAAAAGGTGACATGCTGGGGGTGTTACAGGCATCAGCATCCAGAATCCTCCATCAATTCTTGAACGCTATGCTCCAACATACTTGTGACCACATATATTTTCCTTGTAGTCTTGAGGATAGGGCCAGAAATATGCAGTTCTACCCTATAGCACACTACCTTGAAGTACTGGGTGCCACAGATTGCACACATGTAGAAATTAAAGCACCACCCAGGGAACAGGGAAGGCTCTACATTAATAGAAAGGGCTTTCACTCTATTAACTGCCAAGTCATGTGTAACACCTAGAGAGTCATCCTGAATGTGTGTGCTGGTGGGTCTATATTATATTCTCGAAAGCTGACAATATTGAAGCTGATATTGTCGACACGAGAATAGCGAAAGCGCAGATCGAACGTGTAAACGGAAATCTCCGTAAGGGGAGAGTTCCATTTACTGTAATGTAGTGCAGTCTCGGAGTTGGTATATTTAAGTAGCATGGGGTGTGGGAGGTGCAGGAGGGGCTTGCCCCCATGCTTAAACCCGTTAGGGTACTTTTTTCTTTTTTTTTTTTGTTGTTGTTTTTATAAGTTCGATGTTTGAAGACATTGACCATATGGTGTCAACCATATGCTGTTCGATGTTTTCAACTGTCGATCTTATAATATAGACCCGTGCTGGTAACCCTGGCATTTACCACGACTCACATATTTGGCATACCTCCCAGCTGTATCAAATGTTCACTAAGGTGGGATATCTCACAGGGTCATTTACTGGGGGATGCAGGTTATGGACTGAAACCATGGCTGGTGGCACCCATCAGAAATGCATGCACACTCACACACATGCACACTAATGAATCCCCTAATGAGGCATACGCTCAAACCAGAAATATCACAGAGTATGTGTTTGAGCTGCTGAAATCACAGTTCTGGTGCCTAGATACATCTGGGGGAGCCCTGCAGTATAATCCACAGACATATACTGAAATATTCACAGTATGTGCCATTCTACACAACATCATCCTGAAAAAACAGCTTCAGTGGGATCAACAAGGGGAAAGAGCACACATCCCACCACCAATGCCAAGGCCACCACAACCCTATGCAGGTGAGGAGTCAGATGGGGAAGTAGCAGCTGCTGTTGGTGTAGACAGACATAGGCATGCTCAGTATGCCCTCGCATTGGCTAAGAGACAACACAATTCACTCACCACCTAAAGGCCTAAAACTTACTTCTATGCACATACATACTGTAACATTGACACCAGGCAACTCTCACAACCTTTGCCTCTCCCTGTGTTGGCTGTGTACTACTTGCATCAGACAGAGTCAGCCCTGAACTAAAACTGTTGCAACTGCTGGATTTACAAGGTAAGTGTTAAACCTGGAGTGTATTGTATAATAATATGAATGACTGGCATATCCTCATGTTTTGTTACTTGGTAGTGTAAACAAGTAAAAAGTGGGAGATTTGTACAGAAATTACCTTAATATGTGACAGAAGAGACTTATTTGACTTATATGTGTCCATTATTAAGTAGTAGGCCTAAGGCATCAAAGATTCATACAGTCATGCCTCTCAAAGGTAGTGATGGTCACTGCATGCCTTCAGTTTATCACCATATGTTTGTTCTAGAAAATCATTAAAATAGAAGCTAGAAAGTAATGATACACATTGCAGTTTCAGATGTCACAACCCTCACAAGATCATTTACAAGAAAGTTGGAAAATTCTGATGCTATCAACTTTCTAACTTTCTAAGACCAATATAAGTCAAAGGGAAAATTACCAGTTCAACATCACAAATGCAGATATACTAAGCACTAAGTCAGCTATGCACCTTTAGCATCAGACACAAAGCTTATGTATCCCTGAATCCAAAAGATACAAAGCAGGGATATGGCACAGTTATCACTCACTTGCACAGGGTGTTTCTGGAGGGGGGAGCAGGAAGCCTAGGCTGACACAAAAGGTCGGGGAGTGTGTGTCAGTAAAAAAGAGAGGCAGGCAGACATTTGGAGAAAACAACATATGGCCAGTGAGACAAAATGAGTTTTAAGCTGCATGGCTGAACCATGTAACTGTTGTGTGTGTCTGTAGAGGTCCTGCAGGTGAAATTGGTGTATGAGTGTCTGCATGAACAAGCCAAGCTCTGTGCTAGCTCTATGTCTTGGGATATTGGATAGGTGTGAGCTGTGCATGGTACAGGTGGCAGTTCATCACTGTCGTCCCCGACCACGAGAATTGGCTCTGTCAGGAGTTGCACTGACATGTCCATGCCCATGGTCAGATGCACTGCTGCTACCTGAACATGGCTGATGTCTGCTATACAAGTACGCCTCATAAGTATGCCCAAGACCACGACCCAATGGACAGCTCACCCATTGATGGAGCAGTGGAGGTATTGCCACTATGGGAGTATGGTGGGCCACATTGACTAACAGCAGATGATATGGCTGACCTATGCCCACAAGGATGCCATCCCCCTCTCAGCAGATATTCCATCACAGACACCACTCATTTCAATGTGTCATTCATCCAATCTATTGAATCGGCAAAACAGTGGAGGCAGTCATGCATGTCAGCCTGTGCCACATCTCCACCCCTAAGCATTTCTCTGGAGCACCTATGGGAATATGTCTGTGCCTCCAGAATGGCCCTAAACATATGTTGAGTGGTATGGGAAGAGACACCTGGATCAGCTGGAGGATGGACAGCAGGCATCATTCAAGCAACCTTAACAACCTTCCTGCATGACATCTCTCTCACATTTTGGCTATGGCCAAAGTCAAAAGGCACTGAAGCCACAGTAACCACAATTCCCTGATCAACTGTCTTGCCCCCCACTTTTGCAATATCTGAGGGCTTACTGGAATGGGTAGGAATAGATCTACTGGCTTTGTCAGATGGAATTTCAGGGGATTGGTTTATGTCAAACTCAGTGTCAGATTCAATCTCTGCACCCCCCCCCCCGACTGTGCCCCTGTTTGTCCACCATCATCAGAGTCTGCTGATACTCTGACATCAAGTGGTAGAAGTCCCACACTACTGTTATCAGGATTACCTGTAATAATAAACAACAAACAAAGGAACAATTAATACCTATGCTACTATAGTCCAATATAAGCTAACTAAATAACATTGCTGTCACTATTAAACAGTACAGCAATACATACTACAGTCCTCACATCAACATCACACACTAAAATATTTCTTTGAATTGCTCATCAGTACTCACAAAAATGTTTGGCTTACCATGTGCAGATGATGGTATCCTTTGTATGCCAGATGGTCCTGGAAGAAGTTAAGCAAAAGATAAGTACAACATCATCATAATTAACAGTAACACAGGGGGTAATACTCTTTTTATATGTCCATTAGCTATACTTTCAACAAGAACTTGGATGACAACTCCAACCTAAGCCCATGTGTAATCAATCAGAATGTGTCATTAACTGTAGCAATCTTCAATCCCACTCAAAAAATGTGTTCTGAAACAAAACTAACGTATTGAGTTAAATTTTTTTACTGTACAACAATATTTAACAATTGAGGTACAAAAGCCTACCTGGAAGCTGCTCCTGGGACATGCTATTCTGTTCTTTCCTGAGAGCTGTCTGGATCCCTGACAGTGGACTGGAACTCTTCATTTGCTTCTAGTGGTGGTTCTATAGCAGGTTCACCCCGGTACCCATCCAGTCATGGACCACTGCAGCTGCTCCCCTCCATATAGATGAGATTGTGTCTGTGGCCCTATGGTGCACCTGGTCATATGTCCTGCTGTGCCCCCCCCCCCACTGCATTAATGTCTGCAATGATCTGCTGGCAAATCTGCATTCTGACATATCTCCACATCCCTTCTCAAGCAGGAAGGCTCCATATCGCCTAAAAGCTTCAACAATGACCTGATTCTCAGGGTCCTTGAAGGGTGGTTTTTGAGGATCGAGATGCCTGGGTGGTATAGTGCTAGGTTTCTTAAAAGACAACAGAAGAATAATATACACAAGTATTGCATAACTACTAAATAACTGCTCTCAGATAAAACAGAAAACTAAAATAGAAAAGGTAGGATTTCAGTATTACTCCCTGGAGAAACATTAAACAGTCTTGAGATTTGCAATATGAACAACATGTTGGATGCAAATAATGAGAGTAACAACAGCAACATATCCTTGTGTGTGATATAACAGAAATGCAGATTTGCTCCTCCACCCCCCCCCAAAAAAAAATAAACAGGCAGATGCCACACTTTGCTAACTAACCATCTTTGAAATGCTAAAAGTGCTATCAAACAAACTGTCCCTGAAACATGTCTATAGATTTAACACAGACCATTCCATGTTATGGTATTGCCAATCATGTTTACCTGTGAAAATGCCATAACAAACATGTCCATCAAAATATGTATATTAAACTATTATACAGATTTTAATTATATTTCAGCATATGCAGTAGGTAGCTGACAAAATGCAAGGATACCTTCTAAAGTTCAATAATTCTCTATGCAGATATATCACATAGAAATAACCTCTTTTCTGTGTTCTCAAAATAAACAAGTATCCTCACATTGTTTCCCCAGCTACATGGTTTCCTTTTTATGGTGTAGATTCAGGACTATCAGCACAGTGAAGATGCAAATGAGGTGTGAACTCATTAGAATTGCTGAATCCCCAAAACTTGGCTCCATGTTGTGGATGTAAACATAGTGTGGGCACTCCCTCTTTGTTTGTTTTTAATGGATTGCAACTGTGAATGATTACTGGTAGAGAGAGAGTGAAAACACAACAGCAATGCAGACTGCTGTACATCCAGTGGGTGTGTCAGGTTAGACTTACAAAGTGTTAGATGTAATTTTGTCAAGGCTGGAAATGTAAGTAAGCAGCACGCATTTCACAGGTTCTGTTAATTAAGATCCAACCTCCCCTTCATTTGCTGGCAACTGCATATTATATTACTGCCATTTAATATCATCATGCATTTTAATGACAATGATACAGAATGGCTTATAGACTGCATGTCTCAGATTACTGATCAGATAAGAAAAGAATGACCAACAAATGCAAAAGAGGTAAGGCAGAGCTGCATATTTGCAAGCAATACTCATAACTGGTTGTGTGATCACTTACTGCAATATGTCCAAAAATAATAAATGTACAAATAACAGTTATATGGTTTCATATTACTGTACTTGATGCTGCAGTAGGTTGTAAGCAGAATGATTTCAGTTCCTTGCTGTAAAACAGTTTGTGTGGTAAAGAGGGATAAGGCAACCTTACTGTTTTCTGAAAGTTAATTGGAGTGAGAATTCAAATCCAGACCTATGTAGAAATATTTCATGTGTACAAACAGACATTTTGTAATGTTTATTTCATAGATTTCTTTGCTTCATTTGAACTACTTTTCCCTTTTATTTATGTTTCAGTCCCCTGCTGCAAAGTTATTTGTGTGGCAAAGAGGAATAAGGCACCCTTACTTTGTTCTGAATTGTCATTGGAGTAAAAGCTCGAATCCAGCCCTATGTAAAAATATGTCAAGTGTACTAACATTTTGTAGTGTGTATGTCATAGAAAGCTTTTCCTCATGTCAAGTACTTTTCCTTCTTTTTCTCTCTTTTTTTGTCTTGTGGGGGGATTGTTTGCACAATGCATGGGCATAGCAGAAACACAGGAAATGGAGAAAATGAATGCCAGGTTTGGCTCTGATTACCTCATTTGCACAAAGTGTGGCAGGGTGTAAACTGAACTAGTTGCCCACCCAGGATCCAGACAGAAAAACATACAGATCACCTGCAATCAGGACATCTGTAATAGGGCAAAGGGCAAAAACAATACATTGTTGCAATTTCTGCATTTCATTGCATAACTGCACTTAGCAGTGTTACATGACAGTTAGCAAGGTTTCCCAGCAGCTACAGATATTGAACACCTGCAGGCAGGACTCAGACAGCCAATAAGTGAAACTGGATATATTCAATTAATTCTGTTGAGCATTGCGCAAACATGCTAAGTGGCATTTCATGGCTGTTAACACAGAGACCTTAAGAATGATAAGGAAATCAGGGACTTCCTACTCCTGTAGCAGCAGGTGTAAGTGTAGGGCTGGAGTACAGATGGTCTTGGGTTCTTGTACAGCATGTGCAACTTTTTTTACTCTTGTGACAGTGCAGTTTATAGCAATGAACTGAAAAACAGACAAGTGTTATTTCAACATTCTTGTGACAACAGGTGTAAGTGTTGGACTGCTATACATGTGCTCCTGGGTTTTTAATACAGGACATTCTGTACACTTTTATTGTTGCTCCACTTCCCATTATATTCACTCTCACTTATAACACTTTAGATAGTGGAGCTGATATTAATTATATGTATGAGGGATGAGACACCATTATTGTGTTTTTAGATGTATGACTCATGGTATGCTGTCTGCTATAGTTATGTAAGTATAATTCTGCTATCTGGAGTGGCATGGGCTTCACACTTACATCAGACACATACACAACTGGATCTATATCCAATAACCTTGTCAGGTCACACACATACATGTGTAACACCTCAGACTGTCACCTGTGTTTATGTATGATTCCTGACTATGTCTGATCAGCAGTTCATCTGTGGAAAAGATGAAAATCAACACTATAGAATAAAATGTTTTGTCCCTTATGCCTAGTTTTGAATCCCACACTGTAAAAATAAATTTTCCTCAATGTATAAAGACAAAAAATGTGTCAGGTCGTTACATTTATGCCTCCACTGCATGTCTGCATACTTAACTCACCTAACAGTTACCTTCCAATTTCTAATATATATTTCCAAGCTACATTGGTAGACACTCCTCAAACTAAGGCCAAGTGTCAGATTAACCTTACAATTTCAATTATTTAATTCCTCCCTGCTTGGCACTGCTGCACTCTGCTTAAGTTCACGCAAATGCATCATTCCTTGGGTTTCTGCACTACCAGTAAATGAGATAACTGGAATTGGCAGGAAAGCATCAGTTTCCATTGCTCTAGTTCAGCTAGTAGACATGGCTGGCATTTTAGAGGAAGGTAAAAAACAGAAAAAAAATGCAATCCTGCAGTTAAAGATCAGCCCTACACACAAAAAGACAAGAAAATAAAACATTATTAGTTAGCGCTTGGTCTGATGAAGTGGCTTAGTCCATGAAAGCAATAACTAATAAAGTACTTTGGTTTTACTTGGCCATGTTGGTCAGGACTTCATTATAGAGGAAGATGCTAAGTTTAGGACACGGAGACTGGATGTGCCGGAGTCCAGGATATTTATTGGACTCCTGGTAAAGCACCACATTCAACGGCTTCTGCAGGGGGACTACTCTGGCTCCCAGTGCAAGGCTGAGGCATGGAATGGTTTGACCCAGGTGGTATCAAGTGCCACTGGTATCCTGCACACTGCAGAACAATGTGGGCATCATGTCAATGACCTATGCAGGAGAAAAAGGGATACTGTCAACCATTGGTTGCATGAGTTTGACACTGCAGACATCCCACAGCTGTGTAAGAATGGAAATAAGAGAGCACTTGTAAGACTTAGAAAGCTAAATATTGGCAAGACTGGTATGCAAAATTATCTTCTGTTCTTTCCCTAGCTCCCAATGAACATGAGTTCAATTGACAGCATCATGTTGCTCAACTGGAGAGATTGAGGGAAGCAAGTGGTATGTATGCAGCAGAAGAGAAGTGTTATTGTAGCTTTAAAAGTTATTGATAGCTTTGTTAGTCTTTTACACAGTTGTATCAAACTGAGCATGCATATCCCAACTGTAAAAGCAAGTATGCATGCATTAATCTGTAGCACAAACCAATTGTAAGAGTTTAATATTAGTTAGTAGTCAGAGGTTTAGGGTTCAAATACCAAGATTCTCAACTATACAATAATGTTATTTCTTCAATAATATTTACATTAAATTAAAAACTCTATACTATTGTCACAAATGTCCTGCTGTAAACTGTAATCTGTAAAATTAGAACATGCATATGTGCAATATATGCACATTTCAAGGATTACTTTCAGCAATCTTTAGTATAGAGTGTATCTGTTAAGACGTATACATAAATGTAATACTCCAGATAAGAGAGTTGCATAATTGTGTTAATGCATTGTATGTCACATATGATGGTATTAGTTTTATATATTTTTTCCCTCATCCCAACCCATATCTCTCTTTTTTTTATTTCTCTTCTAATATGTGTTATCAAATAACTCCATGTCATACATGTGTACCACTTCGCTAAATGCACAGCTAGGTAGGCCAGCCCCAGTGGATCAGCCTGCCCCTGCTCCACTGGCTCCAGTACCAATGGCCAGAATTTCTGGTATCCAACCTGGCATCACTGCCTCTGCTGTCCCTTTACTACCTGTGCCCTCAAATAGTACTTCCCCAGACGTTGGTGCAGTGGTACCCTTTGGGAGCAGTGGCAGAGGTGGTGATTTCATCACCCAAAGGGAGATGCCAGTGATGGTGTGTAGAGTCATGCATTGCACCATTAACGTATGCCTACACCAGATAGAGAGGCTGCTGTCCCTCATGATCCATAGGAGGAGATGGAGTCAAGCACTCCAGCCACCAGCATAGTAAGGGGACAGTGATGACAGTCCAGTGAGTGAGGACTTGATTCTCACTGTCTCCAAGCTTGATGTCCATGAGCTTGCATTGTCCCCTCCCTCAACACAATCATGGTGTCTCCCAATATTTTTTTATCTGTCACTATCCCTGCCTCTTGTCTTGTTTGTCTTGTTTGTTTGTATTTGCTTCCTCACCGACCCAACTTACCTGACCCAGGCATACCTATGCCCCTTACCCAGCAGTCTTCTCTTACTGAATTAAAAAAATGGGCACCTGTCCCACAAAAAAAAATAATCATCCTATACATGGCTCTCTACTACAAACATATCTTTTTGACATACTTGATTTTGTCTAACTGGCTATACAACATGATTACTTTGTTGTCACCCATCTACCTTGAGGTGACAGTCCAAATTCAGCTAATATTCTGCACATATGATCAGTTTTTACAGTTGAAGAAATGGATAGTTATGGTTATTTCCTACCTCATTCCTGCACTTTCATTTATTGCTTTCACTTTGTTCTTCCCCCTGCTTGCTCCTCATTTCACCACTTTCCTATCTACTACATTTTAACACATATACTCTGGTCAAAAAAGGTAGAATCACACACAGCACACATAAGTAGCAGAAAGAGCAATGGATCCCTTCATTTTTAGGCCTCTATGTTTGAGCGGAGTTTTGCATAGTGCAGCAATGCCAAAAAACATGTGTGTGTGTGTGTGTGTGTGTGTGTGTGTGTGTGTGTGTGTGTGTGTGTGTGTGTGTGTGTGTGTGTGTGTGTGTGTGTGTGTGTGTGTGTGTGCGCGTGTGTGTGCATGTGTGTGCATGTGTGTGTGTGTGTGTGTGTGTGTGTGTGTGTGTGTGTGTGTGTGTGTGTGTGTGTGCGCGCGTGTGTTTGTGTGTGTCTAGCTCAAAGAACAGAAGTGTGTATCATACAGTTACTGCTCCAATCCCGTGAGTTGACAATGTTTTGATACTTGCACATGCCTACACATTTCCTGCGGGCCTCCCAACATCTTCTCTCCAACATGCCCTGTTGATGTCATCCACTGTAAGCTGACCTGTAGTCTTGTAAAAGTCAGACCTGTGCCATGGTGCTTGAATATAGTACTGACTTCTGTAGTCTATGTACTTAGGTATGGGTTTTGTTCTTACTGCAGTCAACTGTGTGTGTGTGTGTGTGTGTGTGTGTGTGTGTGTGTGTGTGTGTGTGTGTGTGTGTGTGTGTGTGTGTGTGTGTGTGTGTGTGTGTGTGTGTGTGTGTGTGTGTGTGTGTGTGTGTATAGCCTAAAGAGCAGAATTGTGTATCCTACAGTTACTGCTGCAATCCCATGGATAGATAGTGTTTTGATACTTGCACATACATACACATCCATTTCCTGCAAGCCTCCCAACATGTTCTCTCCAACATGCCCTGCTGATGTCATCCACTATAAGTTGACCTGCAGTCTTGTAAAAGTCAGACTTGGTCCATGGTGCTTATGTGAAGTACTGAGTTCTGTAGTATGTGTACTAAGGCAGGGGTTCTCACTGCAGTCATCTGGGTGTCTGTGCATGTTTGTGCTTATGCTTTTGCTTAACATTACAGGCAGCCTTTTACACCAGCATGTGGGACACTGTTATTACCATATCCTCCTCACCAGACTGTTGATGTAATCAGTTATAAAGTGTTGTCTGAGACACTCAAAGTCAGACTTGAGCTGTGGCACTTTTCTTAAATGCAGAGTTCTTAGTCTGTCTACTTAAATAGTAGGGGTTCTATTCTCACTGCAGTCAAGTGGGGGTGTGTTGGTGCTCTTGCTTGACATTTCAGACAACCTCTTATCCAGCATATGGGACACTGTTATTATGATATTCTCCTCACCAGACACTGCTGATGTCATCAGTTATATCTGATTTGTGAATGTGCACTTTTCCCACCAGGGTAGGGTCAGAGACCGGCCTGGTGGTCAGGCAGAAATCACCTCATCTATTATGATTCATATTACATTGACATGGCTTTCACTCTAACCACATATGTTATGATATGATATGGCTTATAGGCCCTGTGTTTTCTTGGTGAGAAACACCTGTTGTCCCTCCAGCTGCTGCATGTGTCTGGTGAGGTACGTGCATAAGAGAACATTATACTTTATTAGTCTTCTGATGCGGTTCAAGTACAGTGCTGTAATATAATCCGAGATTTGAATACAATGGTGTGACATATGATGTGCACAATTTAGGCTTTCAATAATGATGTGGACACTTAAAGTTTAGATTGCTATCTGTGTGTGTTCCCAGTGCTTGCATCACTGGGTTTCAACATAGCGGCACTGTTCTCAATGATGCAATTATCGGGTAGTTCCACTTTGCAGAAGGCCAAAATAAAGACAAATTTTTTGCATTTATTTGTAGACTGTGTTGCTTTGTCAACAATTACTTGTCTGTGTTAGCCCTTCCTGTAGTATGTTAATATCTTAGGTAGACTCAGTGATTGCACCCAGTATGCAAAAATCCACAAAAGCAGTAAGCCAAAGACCATATGCTTTAGCCTGAACTGTCAAGAAATAGAATCCAAACACTAAAGGGCCAAGCACAGATTCCCTGGGGTAGACCAATGGGGCAGCTCTACTGGTACAGGTTGATTCACTAACTTTCATAGTATGTGTTCTGTCATTGACAACTGGTACCCATCTAGTAATGTAAGGGCTAATCCCCAACTGGGTGAGTTTCTCAATGATACCTGCATGGGGATTGTATCCAAACCCTAGGCCAGATCAAGATAATCAGTATGCACTGTCTTACCTTCATCCAGGCCTAACACACAGAATCAATGGGCTGTGACAACATCACAGATTGCCTATCACATGACTCAGCATATCTACCTTCCTGACATGGTTAAATACACACTTCAATGCACCCTCTGCACATACTATGTTCCTGTAGAAGGGTGTACATCAACATGCATCTGTGTCAGTTGGGGGGGACACACATCCACCAAAGCAAACAGAACACAGCTCTGGATAAAGTGCCCCTGATAAGCAAAAGAGCAAATCCAATGAAAAAAACCCCAGAGGCACACCACGACAAATGGAGCTGACCTGATGAAAACCTTTTTATTCACACAAAGAGCACAGAACAATGGCCAGTAAATGCTTTCACTTAAAAAGTCTGAGGAAGCATTCAGAGAAACGGAGGTATGCCTCTGGAGTTTTTTTCATTGGACACAAATCCACACTGAGGTATTCACTCAGCACTGTCAGATGTGGCCATAAACACCTATATTACCAAGTGGGGAAACCACTGTATCACATACATGGCATGGCAATATGTGGAAATGTGTGATGTGAACTATATCTCAGGTCCAGTGATCATGTCTGTACATCAGGGCTGTCTGCTAGCCCCTTTCCTGTCCATTATTTAAGTCACAGACATCACAAATGACAGACACATCCTGTGTCCAAGCAGTTGTCTGAAGTACTACAGATTGTGAGCAATCACTGACTCCAACTTGTGATATTAGTATAATACAAGCAGTATCAACACATGCCAAACATTGCTGCCACAGCCGTGACAACACCTGCAATGACACAAAAACATGGTGGGGGGGATTTGTTATGTTAGGAAAACAAACACACAGCCCAAGTATAATGTAGACATCACACCCCATAATCAGACCAATAGGTATGTGACCTGTGTCCTGGGGAAGATGGTATAGGGAATGTACACCAGCATGTGGTCACAGTGCTGACTACTCCCCTGTATGTGACACAACTACTGAGTATGTGAAGGACACCCACATCACAGGAAATAATACCTCCATAGTTCTCAGACTTCATCACACCAATAACTGAGTACAACGCACCCTTCTTCATATAGCTCACTACACATTTCCCAGTGATGTGTAACTAAAGTGTACCACTCTTGCCAAGGTGAGCTGTCACACATCTTATTGACCATAACTAGGTATTATTTTTGTTACATAAACATTAACCCATCAAGGTGTTATACCAGATGCATTTGTGATGCCTCTTCTGGTGATGAACACAGTACATACATAGCTGTTTTTCAACATTAATGTCAACAGTAATTGCATGGGCAACATTTGTGACACTGCAGATTGTGCCATATATATATATATATATATATATATATATATATATATATATATATATATATATATATATATATATATTTATATATATATACACATACATACATATATTTTTATATATATATATATATATATATATATATATATATATATATATATATATGTATGCCATGTGAATCAGTCAACTAGCTTGTGTTAATAACAAACACCCAAAAGCGAACGTCACTTAGTAAAACAGCAAAAAACATCCCCAAGCGAAGGAAACACATTCAAAATAAAGGATACAGATGAATAAAAACCAAACAATTTTATTCCAATACTTGACAGTAATACGGTAAGCACTTTCACAATAATTCAATATTGCTTCATCAGACCAGGAGTAACAACTAACATAAGTCCTTAAATAACATTGCTAGGCCTCAAAATTCAAAGTAACCACTCAGAAGCCAGCAAACCAAAATTAATTACAATTTAAAGACAAAGTTACTAATTTCTATTCAAGGTTGAATGTGCAATGCATTTCAATACCATTTATAGCTTCAAAGCAAATTTCCTTATAGTTCATGTTTGTTTACAAATTCTATAAACGAATAATGAATGAAAACAAAAAAATATATAAAAAAAAATATAAATATATGAAAACACACACATATCAAGTACATATAAAATAACTAAAATATATATCTAATAATTAGATGTGAATATATATGTACAACTCATATAAATATAAATATAGTGTACACATTTACAAACATTATACTATATAACTCAACCATTATTTTTAAAAATCATCTGAACACCAAAAACAAATACATATGCATAATGTGCATAACTTAACACATCACTACATAGCACAACTACATATGAATGCATATAAATACTACAAGCCCTTCTTGTACTTATTGACCCTCCTAGACTTCAGAACAGGTTTTAATGGGACACTGTCATTCAGACCGTGTCCGCTATGAGCACTCAAACGTAAGATCCACTGCAGTACTAATTTGTATTCTAGCAATGCTAGCAGTGGATTAGTAAGGAGCGTTATCAGTGATGAGTGGGAGAAATTAAAAAATCTCACTGATTTCGAACAAATAACCAAAACAGATCTGAAATTTGTATATAAAATCTCACAAAGTGTGAAAATGCCTTAGAAAATGACAAAAAAAGAGGCAAATGGAAGGAAGAAAGTTGATACCTACAAATGTGGGCGATGTTCACAATGTAGGTTTATAATGAACAAGGAAGAAGTCATTTTAAACAGTAGAAATGTGGTTTTAAGTAGAAAGGATATTTTAACTGTGACTCATATGGCCTTATTTATTTAGCTCTGTGTGAGGTATGTCATTCTTTTTACGTGGGCAAAACTGAACGTAAGCTAAAAATATACGAACATCTATATGATATGCAAAACAGGAAGGAAACAAATGCCCTTTTTAAACATTCTTTAATACGTGTCAATGCTAATTATTCCTTCTTTGTGTTGGAAGTGGTCAAAATAGATGTTAGAGGGGGACAATGGGAAGAGAAAATAGAATATAAAGAGCTCAGGTGGCAAATAACACTTAAAGCTACATCCCCTCCAGGTTTAAATGAGAATATCTCTCTTGTACCCCTGTTGAAACTAAAGGCAGCTAAATTATAAGATTATATAACAAGGTACTAGCTGCTCATGTGTATTTGCTGCTTTTCCTTTTTTCACATTTTAATGCAATTTTAACTTTAACCACTAGAGAGGGCTAAAAACACTTTACTTTTATTTTAATACAAATATTTAAGTTACTTAAGTTATCCAAGACATTTAAGCATTTTACGGTTTTATAAATTTATGAGATGTATTTTTTAAGTTTGTAAAATGTATATCGTTTTTTTAATATTTATGAACATTTTATACAAAGTTTTATGGTTAGTAGTGTTTTTTCTGCATGCAAGGTTTTAACATGAATATTCATGAGGATTAATGATGTTTTAAATTTGATGTTTTTTATTGGATAATTAACCTCCTGGAGGATTATAAAAGGCATTAATTGTTCTCTGACCCACATATGATGAAGTGATTCAAACGAAAATGCTGGCTTTAATGTGTGCGTTTATGTACTTTTGTGCTTAAATTAAAGTTGGATTTTAAAAGAATTCCGGCTGATTCTTGGTCTTGTGGTGCCTTGGATTGTCTTACAATTTTGGAGTTGGTATATGTAATTACTGGGGAGTGTGGGGGTGCAGCCTCTAACATGAGTGGAATTTGATGAATGGCATTTCTGATGAAATGCAGTTTGTCAAAGTGTCATTTCAATGAAATGATATAGACCCAACTATAATAGATGCTAAATCAGTGCAAATATTAGTCTCAGTTAGACCTAAATAAACCTTATATACACTAATAACAATAGAAAATGTGTTCTTACCATATCCAGGGTCTTGCAGACTGCACTCCAGATGTCCCTTTATTTAAGAAAGGGAGAGGAAAGAAGGATGACAAGTATCACAATTCAAATAAAAGAAGAAACAGACAACAACCCCCTTTAAATGTGCAAATTAAAAATCTTCTCATACAAAAATGTACTAAACAGTTGAATCCTCCCCCAAACAGCCTCCTCTATATCTCTTGTACTGTGTCATCTAACTCACACTTATCACTGGCTCTAGATATATCAGACATATAAGAAGTAAGAATATAAAGATATAGAGAATGAAACTTACATTATACTTATTTTGCATGCCTGGAAATTTTGCTTGAGATGCCCCGAGTCTTTCATCCACATCAGCATCAACATCAAGGATTCTCTGTGAACCCCCTGCTGAACTATCTGGATTTCTGATGGTGGACAGGAACTCATATGTTTCAGTCAGTGATGGTTTGGTAGTAGGACTACCCCCCATAGCCATCTGTTCCTGGACAACTGCAACCACCCTATGGCAGGCAAAGGTGAGCATGCCCTTTGTTCTGAGAGACTGCTTTTCCATCTATTTGGAAATATACAGATCTAAGTATATGTTTTTGGTTTTAGAGTTCGTACTGTTAATTGTTGCTTATAGTTTTTCAGATCTCTGCTGAAAGTGTTTTGTCCCACCCACCCTCCCTATTTCTGGATCGTAGCTTAAATTTGGTGGCTTTTGCAGTTGCCCACCCCACTATAGATTTGATCTGGGGCACTCCCCCAGTCCCATCTCTTTACCACATTCTACCTAATAAACTCCTTCTGAACTTGCTTTTAGTCCTTTTTAATTTAATTGCATTTAGGTTCATAGGTTCATAGGTAGGTACTAAGCTATCGGCCCAAGGGCCTACGTAAGCCTAGCCAGCAAGGTTCCCTGGCTTACGCCACCCAAGAAAGTTATTTTCATGTGTCACTCGAGCAGAGACAAAGAAGTGATCCCCGGGGTGTATTTCCTATTTCCCATCCACTCATCAAGATTTTTCTTGAAGAGTGCTATTGAAGAACTTTGCTTGACAAAGATGGGTAGCCTGTTCCAAAGTATGAGAAGTCTCTGGGACAGAGTCTATCCCTCCAGCATGTCATTTTTTTAAACTGTGTTTGGTCTAATATTGCTGCATACTCAAGTGTGCTAGCTTGCACTGCACGTGAATTGTTTTTTTACTACTGTTTTTGCTACTTTTCTGTAAAAAAAAAAAAAAAAAAAAAAAACTGTAAGCCTGTTTCCTACCTTTCCTGTAACTAGTGTTCCAGGTACAGATTTGCTGTATCCAGGACTGTATGTAAGCTTCTGAGCCCCCCAAGCCTTTCTATTTTGGAGGGAAGCCTTCTAGCTTATCAGTGGGAGTGGTAAGCACTAGGTAACCTGTCTACCACATAAGGAGTGGTTCTGGCCCAGAAATTGTAGTTATTGGCCGTTTGGGCAATCTCCTCCATTTCTCTCAACTTTCTGATTTGGAAGCCTGCATTTGCACTTGTTTCTGTCCTGTAACTCATCTAGTGCAGATACAGATTCTTAGTTTTAGCACTTAAATTTGCTTATTCATGCTCAGCACTTTTTCAGAACTTGTAAGCACTAAATTAGCTACTAATTACTATAGCACTCAATCTCCCTCATTACCTAGAGGAAAACAGTTTTTGTACTTACTTTTCTCACTTGCTTAGAGAAAAACAGCTATTGTACTCACTTTCCTCACTTATCTAGAGGAAAATGTTTTTTTTATTCAGGCATGTCCAAGGCTCAGCTCCCAGTATTCTCTCCTATCTGAGGAATCTGGGCATCTTGAGGCAATGTACAAATTGCCTCATGTACACAGACAACCCTCTCCTCCTACCACCCAACACTACAATCTGTGAGAGATGCACTTATCTAGCCAAACTGGAGGTAAAGCTCTCTCCAACCAAGACTGGACTTGACAGTCAAGAGGAGAAGGTAAACATTTGCACCACACCACACTCATCACATAGTCTCACTAAATCTGCACCACCAAAATCCACACATATTAACACAAAAACATTCACGGAGGCTCTCAATAATAATTTGTCTAAGCAAAAGAGACCTCCAAAGCAGAAACACAAGTAACCTCCATCCCCCAACACAGCCCAAATGACACATAGCCCACAGATGCAATGTGCCACTCAACCATAGCCAATAAGGCAAAACAACATACCCAACACACTAGTCATAGGTGACTCTTTAGTCAGGCACACTGATGTCCCACTCACCAGGCTAAACAAGGAGAAGGTTACTGTCAGCTGCCTGTCAGGTGCCAGGATCGGCCACATAACTCACGCACTCAGGTCACTCCACAACAAGTACAAATATGACTCTGTCATTGTCCATGTTGGTGTGAATGACCTGAGACGTTCCTCACTTGACTACATGAAAAGAGACATGGAAGAGCTCTCCAATCTTGTAGCCCAGGTAGGTATGACCCTAGCCCTGAGTAGCATTCTACCATCACCCAGACTGATACCACAGTACAAGGACCAAATTATTGACTTCAACAATTGGCTAAGCTTCTGGTGTCATTTTAAGGGGATCCAGTATCTGTCTGCTTGGGATGACATGGTCAACAGACCACGATGCTTTGTCAGAGATGGCCTGCACCTGTCACCCCTGGGATTCCAGATACTGGTTAAGGCACTTGCCGTCCCTATAGTGCCTTTTATAGGCAAGGTTCAAATGACAAATTCACCACCATAACAGGAACAGGCAAGCAAAAACTGAGGGTAATGTTACTCAATGCTAGAAGTCTAAATCTCAAAATGCACTCACTCGAGGCACTCCTTAAAATGGAGAACATCGATATCTGTGCAGTGACTGAGACCTGGTTCAAGGCTCTAGATAGCACCCCTGCACTACCAGGCTATAACTCATACCACACTTTTTGGCCATGTAACCAAAGGCAGAGGTGTGTCCACATTCATTAAGGATATCCACACCTCCAGGCTAGTTGCTCAGCATAATGCATTTGATGTTATCCAAGTGTAACTAACTCTGCGCAAAACTGCAATCCAAATTGTAGCTTGCTACAGATCCCCCAACATGCCCCAGGATTCCCACTCCTCTTTTCTTGATGTACTGGAAAATATTAGGTTCAACCAAACACCCTAATAATGGGCGACTTCAACTACCCCACCATTAACTGGGAAAAACTACTCATGTACCAACTCCTTAGCTCAAAGCTTTCTGGAATTCATAAACTCCAATGACCTGGATCAGCTTATCCACACCCCCACCAGGGACAACAATATACTAGACCTAGTCATTACCAACATGAGTGACCCAAAGTCAACTCCTCATTTGTCCGATCTGACCATAAGCTAATCACCCTTGATATCCACATCCAGCCCCCACACCCCATTAAGGAAACTATGGTAAAAAATTTCTCCAAAGCCAACTTCATGCTTCTTAAGACAGAAGTGGTGAACTTCATGACACCCATGCAGATAGACAATACAGTTACAACTGCTGAATCCTACACAAATGCACTCTATAAGCACTTACATGAGTGCATGGATCGTGCCATCCCAAACAGAACCAAGACACTATCCTCCAAAAAAAGGAAGCCAATCTGGTGGTCCCCTGCCATAAACAAACTCTACAACAGAAGGAAGAAACTGCTGCAAAAGAGAGTAAAATCCCATGAGTGGAGGTGCTTCCTGGTCAGCCTCAGTAAGAAGCTGAGATCCCTTATAAGATCCTCCAAAGCTAGCTATGAAAACAAAATCACCACTTATTCTAAGGACAACCACAAAGCATTCTATAGCTATGTCAAGAATCTCAATGGCAACACCCAGATCTGTTCTGAGTTACAGCACAACGGTACGAAAATTACTGAACCAACTGATATTGCCAACATCCTGGCAGATAGATTCAGTACTAACTTTACCCCCCACCCCCTAAAGGGCCCATATCTATACAGAAAGAATGCAGAGTCCCTGTAATGACAACTGTGCAGGTAAAAACTGCACTCTCTAAAGCCAAAACACAGCATCCATGGGACCGGACAACATCCTGGGCTGCGTTTTACATGGACTTCAGAACGAACTGGCTCCCCTCCTAAGCACCATGTTCAATAATAGCTTTGCATCAGGTTTTGTGCCCATTGAATGGTGCACAGCAACAGTTATCCCACTCCACAAAGGGGGAGCCACCACTGATTCTGGGAACTATCGCCCTATTAGCCTGGCGAGCCTGGTCTGCAAGGCCATGGAACGTATCATCATGAAACTCATAAACAAAGACATTGGTAACCTACAAACTCTGGATCCCACCCAGTTCGGGTTTGTGAAAGGCAGATCATGCCTCCTGAACCTGATCAACTTCTTTGAGGCAGTCACCAAAGCCGTAGATGAGGGTAAGGTTGTTCACACAGCCTATCTTGACCTCGCCAAGGCTTTCAACACCATCCCCCATTCTGGAATTATAGCTAAACTCACTAAACTAGGTATAAATCCCTACATCACAAGATTAGTTGCCAACTGGCTCACTGACAGAACCCACACTGTAAAGGTTGCAGACTCCAAATCTGACCTCAAACCAGTGACAAGTGGAGTACCACAAGGTTCAGTCCTGGGACCTCTCCTGTTTGTTATCTACTTCTCTGAAGTACAGGCTAACACAGAAGGCATCTGGCTGATGAAGTTAGCAGATGACTGCAAACTAGGAGCCATAGTCAAGTCCCCAAATGATGTGGACATCCTTCAGAAGGGCCTCGCTGAGACAGATGCCTGGTGCCAGAGCCATGGCCTCAAGCTCAATGCCAAAAATTGCAGTGTCATCCCCTTTGGTAAAAACTCTGTACCCATAAACTACCACATAAGCAGCAATCTACTTAACACCGAATGTGTGATAATTGATATTTGGACCCAGGTGGACAGTAGTCTCTCCTTTGATAGTCACATCACCACAGTAGTCAGGAAGTCCTTCTACGTGGCACACCTCATCATAAAAGGGTTCTCATCCAGGAAAAAAAAGGTCATTGTTTGCAATCTTTGTTTAATATTGTATGAGTACATGGATATCCTAACTGTTGCTAATATTCCAATCATCCAGACACTTACTGGTAAATTAGAAAGGAAATCTTTTATAATTTGTTTCTGTTGCACTTTTTCTCTTTGCTAATATATGTCTTTGTCTGTAGCAGTTATGGGAAATAATTTGAAATGATTGTGCTTAATACCCTTGTTTGATGGTTGAACTCCATACAGGTTAATGTTGCAAGATAATAAATTTGAGAAAACATCAGAAAAGTACATTTAAAGTACTTGTTTCAAAACGTGTCCCTTCTTTCCATTATTTGTGTGCACCATCTGGCATTGGCCTCCACTAACTGGCAGTGGTCAGTAGCAGTGAATGGCGGTTCACTTCCCAAGGTAAAAGCTGACAAATTTAATCTGGAATGGCATCAATAACACAACTGAGACTGACTTTGGTGCACTTTCCTCAGCACTCTGCACAAAACTGAGTGAAGAAATTCAAGCTGTCACATATATATCTCCATGGCATAATGTGCAAATGCAGTGAGCTTAGAAAAATAGCTTAGGTGATGCAGGGTAAAAACCTGTTCACAGATCATTTTACTGAGGGAGGTCATACTAAATATTGACATTCATTTTGGTGTATGAATGTGTTGAGGTAGGAAATTCAAGTAATGTCAGTATTGAGTAAACCTGACAGACAGAGGTATCATTTGAGATAATACCACTATTAATTATGTGTAGTGTGTGAAAAGAGTGACATTTCTGTTGTTCCCTATCCCCTTTTCCATTCCCATGGCATTACCTAAAGTCCTGATTTTGTTAGTCATAAATGACAGTAGTGATGTGGCAAGGAGATGTGAGACGGCTGAATGTATCAGTGTAATGCACTAGCAGCTCTCCTCATTGCTATATATATATATATATATATATTATTTATTTATTTATTTATTTGCAGTTGTTTAACCAGGATAGTCCATTGGGCCCAAGGAACCCGTTTTCAATGGAGTCCTGGGGAGAAAAGCTCCACATACAGATTATACAAAGATTAAGTTCCACACATAGATTACATGATGATTACAGAGTAACATTATACAATTTCAGGTTATAATCAGGTCAAATATATTTTAATCAAAAGTAATAAATGCAATAGTATTTAATGTAGAATTTTTTTTTTTTTGGGATAGGTAGTTAGATGCAGTAGGCTAAGAGATTGCTGGGTATAAGTAAGGAAATTATATACTACAAGCAAGCTTGAAATCACTATCTGGGATTTGTAAGAAGGGGAAGAGAAGAAGATATATATATATATATATATATATATATATATATATATATATATATATATATACACACACTTTGATTCATTTCTTTTTCCTTCAAATTGCTATCCAAAAAAAAAACTTTTGTAATTTTGTATTTAATATTGCCTTCTACATTTGCACACCACTTGTCAAAGTGCAATCAAGTTTTATGGCTTATGGAAAAAAGTGAAAAATGTAATTTGACATGCCTTCAATACTATAAATAAGCCTGGTAGTGCACAACTGTCAGCACACTCAGTAGTGATGACTGTAGAGAATGTACATGACAGATGTCCATCTCTGTGGCACAAGGTGAAAATTAAGTGAATTGATAGAAACAGGACAGATGATGCAATTTCTGAATCCTGCTTAGAGATTATATGTTAATTACCAATATGTATTTTTTTAATCTGTAATCTGCATTTGCACTCTGCTTGGCACCCCTCAAGCAGAGTTCACTACCCAAGGAAAAAAGTGACAATTTTAGTTTAGGCTGCCTTATGTAGCACAAACATGCCTGGCAATGATGCACAGATATCAGCAATCTGAACAGTACTAAGTGAATACATTTCCACATCTCAGATAACTATCCCTGTGGCACAAGGTGCAATTGAAATGAATTGAGACAAATAAGACAGGTGATGCAGGGTTCAAATACAGTTAATTATTAATTTTACAGATTTACTTTTAATCACTGTGTTGTTGTATAAAACTCAACTATTGTCAGTATTAAAGCCATGGAGAGCTCACCAACAGTGTCAGGTTATAATGCCTTCCACACATTTAGGCAAGCTACTTCACAGGCAGGGACTAAAGGTGGAGGTGTCTCTATTTACATCAAAAATAAATATACTTCAAGTCTGGTCAAACAGGGCAATGAACTTGAGCTGCTCCATGTTCAAATCACCATAGGTAAAATCCAATACCACTTCCTTGCAAGCTATAAGTCCCCCTCTATGACCCGGGAAACCCATACCATATATTTAAACTTATTAGAAACATTAAGTATCCAACCCAATACCATATTCATGGGTGACTTTAATTACCCCACTATAAACTGGGAATCCTATATGACACCAAACATACATATACAGAGGTTCCTGGATTTTGTAATCACAAAGTCCCTGGACCAGATAGTACACCAACCAGGGGTGCAACCATACTGGATCTGGTCCTCACTAATATGGGAGACTGCTGCACTCTCCCTATTGTAATGCTTTCTCTGGTAAGGTCAGACCACAAAATGGTCTCCTTTGAAGTAAAACTAAAGCATGGACCCCTAGCTAAACCTAGAATATTCAGGAACTAGTCTAAGGCTAACCTCCTGCTATTAAGTGAAAACCTGGCAAAATTTCAAGCCCCATTAAACCCTGAGAACACTTCTGCCTATGCAGAATGGTTCACAGAAACCCTCTATATGCATGATAATAGCTGCATAGAGGCAGTTCTACCCACCAGGAAGAAGGGCAGAACTAACTCAAACAACAAACCACCTTGGTGGAATCACAAAATCAATCAGCTGTATAACAAGAGGAAGACAATCATGGCAAAAATTAGGAGGTACAGCACCCAGCAGGATAAAAGCACTCTCATCAAAGTAAACAAACAACTCAGAGGACAAATAAAGTCTACCAAAGCCAAATTTGAGGTAAGTTTGGCCTTCCAGGCCAAGGACCACTATAAAGCATTATTGGGCTATGTCCGCAACCTCAAAGGAGGTACACAATTGTGTGCAGAGCTCATTGTAAATGGAGCTACTTATACTGAGACAGAAGATATAGCAAATATCCTGGCTGATAAATTAAGCTCCAACTTTACTCCTCTCTCTTTCTCAACCTTCCCTCAGGAAATATCATCAAATATAACTCCCCCTACTATCACTTAGAAACAGGGCTTAATGTTCTCTCTAAGACCAGGAACACTGCATCAATGGGCCCAGACAATATCCAGGATGCCTTCTAAATAGCATGTAACATGACCTAGCAGGGCCTCTAGAATTACAATTTAACTGTAGCCTCCCATTAGGCTTCACGGCTCATGAATGGAGAAAGGCAACAGTCATCCCTCTGCACAAAGGTGGGATATCTACAGACCCTGAAAACTACAGACCCATAAGTCTCACTAGTCTTATATGTAAAGCCATGGAAAGAATCATCATGGAGATGATCAATAGAGATATAGTAAACCTCCAGACACCGGACCCAACGGAGTTTGGTTTTGTCAAGGGCGGATCATGCCTACTCAACCTGGTGGGTTTCTTTGAGAAGGTTTCCAAAGCAATGAATGAGAGCAAAATCTTTCACACTGCCAACCTTAACCTGGCCAAGCCATTTGACACAATACTGCAATCGAGCATTGTTGACAAACTCAAGAGGTTAGGTACAAACCCATATGTCACCCAGTGGATAGCCAACCGGCTCACAGACAGGACTCAGGACGTTAGAATTGGGGAGACCACCTCTACAAATAGCCCAGTCACAAGTGGAGTCCCTCAGGGATCAGTCCTTGGACTGCTCCTTTTTGGTATTTGCTTCTCACAAGTCAAGGCCAATGTCAGTGGTCTCTGGCTAATTAAATGTGCAGATGATTGCAAATTAAAAGCTGTCATTGAATCTCACACTGATGCAAATGTTCTTCAGGAGAGATGACACAGACAAACAACTTGTGTCAGAGCCAGGGACTAAAACTAAATGCCAAGAAATCCATAATAGTATCTTTTAGGAAGTTGTCAATCCCTGGTAACTATCATATTAACAACACACTAGAGTTTACCCAGTAGTCAGGAACTTAGGGACACACATAGATAGTAATCTAGCCTTTGATCATCATGTGTCTACAGTGATGAGGAAATCATTCTTTGTTGCACAACTTATAAACAAAGGTATAACATCTAAGTCCAAGGAAGTTATTGTTCCACTGTATTCAGCATTCATCAGACCTATCATTGAATACAATGCCCCCTTTGGTATGTACCTAACCCGGCATACCCAGCAATTGGAATGTCCACAGAGGTTCCTCACTAAAAGAATACAGGGCATAAGTAATATGTCCTATGCAGACCACCTCAAGGCCCTATCCCTGCATTCTGTCTCCTACAGGCTTTTTGAGGGAAGATCTATGCCTTGCATACAGGGCATTGTCAGAACCCACACGGGGTGGACCTCCTGCATAGCCACAAAACAAACAGCACCAGAACTACCCATTCTAAAGACTTAAACCTTGCCTGTGATATAAATAGGACCAGCTGGAGAGATAGGTATGTATCCCAGAGATTATCCCATCTATGGAACAGGCTCCCCATCCATGTCAAGCAGAGTTCCTCCCTAACCCAATTAAAGTGCAACTTGGACAATTGGATGGGGCACAGGAAATTCATCCCTGGTTTTGCACCTATGTCTTTAATGGAAACAGGTAACCTGTAAATGGTTCATCTCCCAAGCCTATGCTTAAACTTATCAAGGGTATCAGAACTTGTCAGTGATTTGGGATGCATAGCTAAGCTGAAAAAGGCCCTTGTAGTCATTAGCTTAGTAAACACCTATGAACTTATTACTAACAGCATGTGAGCTGTTGTCAGTCCACTGTCACATTATGTGTCATTAACTACAAGGCTGATAATATGCTCCACAAAGTACATTTCTGAGGTTGAAAGGAGGTGTGGTGCAGTAGTTAGCATTGTCACCTCACAGCAAGAGGTTCTCTGGTTCAATTCTCAGCTGGGATGCCTTCTGTGTGGAGTCTGCATGCCCTCTCTGTGTTCACTTGGGTTTCCTCCAGGTGCTCCAGTTTCTTCCCACATCCCAAAGACATTTGTCTAGAGCATTTCTGCCTGGGCATCCACTGAAAATGGGTGCTGTCCCAGTCAGACCTTCCTTGTAAACAAATATTAAATAAATAAAAGGATGAATGTGTCACTGTAATGCACTTCTTGCTTTGGTCATTGCGAGATGTACCCTATAACTGAATTCATATTACTATTAGGTTTTTTCTTTCTCATATATTTTTTTCTAATACATTTTGTATTTGCTTTCCACTTGGCAGTGAGCAAACCCCATTCACTGCCTAAGGAAATAAGCAAAGCATTTAGTTTAGGCTGTTTTATGGCATGCAAAGAAGCCTGGTAGTGGTGCACTTTTGTTAGTACTCTGGGTAGTACTGAATGGAGAAATTCCACCTATCACTTATCTAAATCTGTGTCATAAGTTGTGAGTGCAGTGACTTTAAATAAAGAACATAGGTGAAAAGATAATTTATAAAGGGTGTCAGAATCCTTTTTCTCACAGCATTTTGATTAGGAATGTAAAACTAAAGATAAATGAGAATGATAAATATGTTTATTGCAAGCATATTATATAACTGCTCTATTTAGCATATTTTGTTAATGTTTCACATATAAACTCAAGCTGTGTGTACATTTTTTAATCATGGTAATGGCACGTAATTTAAAATTCATTTACTAATGTATGATGGACACAATATTTTTTTATAGTCACCATGACTCATCACATATCCTAGCTATGTGTTTAGGAAAGTATGCCTTGTGAAGTATGTATGTAACATACCCCATTTTGTATTACTCAGGTTATTCAACTCCATCCATCTGAAATATATTAACAAATAGAAATACTGCCTTTCACATTGAATGCATTCTCAGGGCTACTTAAAGTCGCACACATACAGACCTCTCTGAAGCATATCTCCACTCATTCTGAAATTAGTCAATCTCTAATTATCATGCTTAAAAGGAAGTTCCCCTGAGGCAATGAGAATTATTATGGTAAGTTTCAATTTTTGCATTCTTTATCCCATGGGTTTGATTCTATGCCAGTAAACCACAATTTTATCAGTGTATATGTCCCAACATCAAAATATGTCACAATCCATGCTATTTATCCTTCCAAGCACCAGTGATTACAATCCAAGCCATTAAGCATGTCACTGTTGAACATTGGAACATATGTCAATAGTTTGCACGTCACACATTGCAAATCTCACTGCCATATGTCACTCCTTTTGTGCTATTTGGAGTAAGTATTGCCAATGTGTATGCCCAGAAATCTATATGCTTACAATTGTGCAAATGCAGTTGGCAAGACTGTGTGTCTTTGCTCACAACCAGTTAAATGCAGGATCTGAAGTGGGCACCAATTCAGACATATATTGTTAACCTGACTGCTGCAGATATCTGGTGATGGAGAGAATGGTGCTAAATTTAGAACACAAGGGTAGGTTGTTGAGGAGTCCAGGATGTTTGTAGCACTCCTTGTGAAGCACGGCAGTCATTGGCTGCTGCAGTGGGGTTATACTTGGTCTCAATATAAGGCTGAGGTTTGGAATTCCTTGGCCAAGGCTGTTTCCAGTGCAACTGGCATTCCATGCACTGGAGAGCAACCTCATCACCACTACAGTGACCTGAAAAAAGTGCAAGCAGGACCTTCTAAGCTGATGGGAGGATGAATTTAGGATAGCAAACACACCTCAGCTGTGTAAGTATACTGACCCATCACCTGTCTACGATATGGCATTAGTTATCTAGCTAGCCAACACAGTTATTCATTACACTTTCATATATACTTTTTTCTTTTTATACTGTACAGCTGCAGATGAAATAGCAACAATGTATGAGGCACATGAGGAGAGACTTACTCACATTTTTTAATTTCTCCAAATCTTTTGGGTTTCTAATACCATGATGGGAATGGGCCCCATTCCTAAGTCAAAGTATGATTAAAGTTCATGAAAGTAGTATTGTTCTAGTCTTTGATGTCAGAAGAAAGGGGTCTTTGCATCACCTTCAAAGTGCCCAGTAATGACTCCTGCAATTTGTATGGAGTTACATGTATTGGTAACATAACTAAATATGACTGCAGATTCTTTTTTATAAGACCTGTTGCTCCTACTACTATTTGAACTGTTGGGTATCTTTCTTCCACATTGCTCTCATTTCTGCCTGTAAATCTTGATATTTTATGACTTTGTGTCTCTCTGCATGTAAGACACTGTAGTCACTGGTTGTAGCAATTCAGTGATCAATGCTACCTTTGTCTTCTTTTCATGGACCACTATATCTGGTTTTCTCGCATCTATCTTTTGAACTATTGGTAATGGGAGATCCCATGTCATGTAGACTTCAGAATTTTCTATGATGCTTTGTGGCTCATGTTTCCAGTGTTTTTCAGCCCCCTCATTACCATAATGTTTACACAATCTCCAGTGCAACAGTCTTGCCACATTATTGTGCCTTTCAGTGTACAATCTTCTGCCATTAGTATGTCACAACCAACAACAAGATGTGGGACTGTTTCCAACTCTGTTTTACAAAACCTACATTTGTCTGTTTTTCCCACATGTTCAATGGACTTTGTAAATGAATGTGTACGTAGCCCAGTATCATGGGCCACCAATATTAACGTTTCATCGTTTGATTTGAATTTGCCTCTCCTTAAACATTCCTGCATTTGATCCTAATCAACATGAGGTTCTTCAAGAAGTTGTTTTACTTGCAA
This sequence comes from Protopterus annectens, assembly GCF_019279795.1. NCBI lineage: Eukaryota > Metazoa > Chordata > Ceratodontiformes > Protopteridae > Protopterus > Protopterus annectens. Next base: position 1,125,468,677 of record NC_056746.1, read on the forward strand.
TTATATTTATGCAATTTCCACATGTCTTGCCTTCTCATTTGATCCTTCACCTTATATCCTTTCTTTTTGTTTTTGGCACATTCAGTTGCCACCTGATTTTTATCTACTTCTGGTTTGATTTCCATTCCTGCTTGATGCTGATATGCTTTTGCTAGACTAAGCAGAGAAGTCATCTTAGATTTATTTTCCTCATGTTTCAAAACTTTCACTATGTTTGGGTCCTGTGAGGTCAGCAGTTATGTGTGCAGTCCCACAACTGCAGATCTATATATGTAATAAATTTCAAGGATGCCCATGCCTGCTTCGGAACAGAGAATATATAATCTTGGTATGCAGTGATTTTTGTAAATCATTTGGTGAACATGAAGTATCCTTGTTTTCCTGTCTAATCTATTCAGCAAGTGTCGGTGCTAGTCAGTCACTCCAAAACTCTTACGTTAGGACAGGAAGAGCAAATTGATTTATAGCTTGAATTTTATTCCTGCATGTCAATGCTGTTTTCAGGATTAATTTAAGTCTTCAAAAATATTCCTTACTAAGTTTTTTTCACATTTGGTCATGTTTTATTGTTGATTCTTCATCAGTTCCCAAATATTTATGCACTCCCTCTCGCTCAAGTTTTTTTATATTTCATTCTAGTCCCAAACTAATGTTTTTTTGATGCTCAAGCTTTAAAGATTACTTTTGCACATTTATCAATACCAAATAACATTCTTATATCATCTGAAAAAGTTTTGACTGCTTACAGTTATGCCTTCTATTCCTCATCTGATGACCTATACAGTTTTAAATCATCCACAAAGAGAAAATGAGAGGTCTTTACACTTTGAGGTTTTGTAGGAGCAAAATTATAGCCATGGTCTAATCTGTTAAGTAGACAACTTAAAGGGTTAATGGCAAGACAGAATAACAGTGGTGACAGGGAGTTACCCTAGAATATCCCCCTTTCAATTGTTTATCCCTAGAATAATAATCTGTCCTTTATCATGGCGTAATTGCAAAGTGGTCTGCCTCTGTTTCATGGTCACTGTAATGTAATTGATCAGTGTAGGGTGTCTCTTATACATTTTTATCCACAAATGTGGGATACTATCAAATGTTTTTTGTAGTCAATCCATACCATATTTAGATTATTCCCCTTTTTACAGTTCTCCATTAAGACTTTATTTAGCAACATATGCTCCTTTGTTCCATATGACCTTCTTTTATTACTGTTTTGTTCTATTGCCATGATTTAATTTTCTTCGAAATGACTATAAATTCTGTCGGCATCAATTCTAGTGTATAGTTTATATGTAGTTGGTAGGCAAGTTATTGCTCTATAATTTTTAGGGTAGCTTGCAGGGTCACTCTTAAGTAGAAGCATTGTTTCTCCTGTTGTTAACCAGGTTGGTGTTGGATCATGGTGTGCACATAAATAGTTCTTTCTCATAGCTAAATCTCCATGCAAATAAGTTAATACTTTTAACCAGAAGTTAGGTACTGCATCTGGGCCTGGCGTTTTCCAATTAGAGTTTTTTCTTAACTTTATCTCAATCTCTCTGGCCATTACTTCACCCCATGTCATATCCTGTACCTTTGAACTTCTTATTCTTTCTTTTACTTCTATCCATTTCGCATCTTTGTTATGCTCCACAAGATTTTCATATATATTTCTCCAAAATGCATCTATTTTTTCTTTTTTTGGTGGTCTTTTAATTCCTTTTACCTTGTTTCCCAATTCTTTATAGTACTTTTTAGGGTCATCAATAAATTGCTTATTTTGTATTTTTCCTTTATATATATTTGTCTATCGTCAAAGTTTTTCTGCCTGTGCTGAGATTTTTAGTTTATTTGCAATTGTGCAAGATAGATCCTGATCCATTCTAATACTATGCATTTCTTTTATCACATCTATCTGAGTATTTTTGTTGATCTGATGCCCCTTCTGTATTCTTCTAACAGTGACACTTCTTGTCTTAATTGGTTTATAGTTTTCTCTATTCGAGTCTTCCTTTTTGGTATTCAATCTCTCTCCTTCCTTTCCTTTACTACCCTGTGTTCGTGTGGTAGAATTTTATCTGTTATTAATTTAGCTGCACAGTAGTATATCCTGTTTACTTCTGTTATATCACATGGATCTCTATGGACAGTCCTAATTAATGTATTCATTTGTTTTATCAGACTTCTGACTTTTTGCATTTTATTGATCTTTTTCAGTTTACTTCTTTCATTGATCCTAATATGTCTATCTATCTCTATTAAATCAAGCAACTCTTCTCTTAGCTCATTTTCTTCTAAATTAAGGGCACATTTTTTGTTCTCCATTTCCTGTGGGCATTCTATAGAGAGGTATATAGCATCTTCCTGTGGAACACTCTCTTTAGTTTCATCCTGTGTCATCTGTTGCTCTGTCATATGGGACATCACTGGCCTATCACTCCTCAACATTGACTGCATCAGCATTGCCACAGTTTTTCTTTCCCTTGCTGTCCAGCTTCAAATGAACATTTTATACTGGTTTCCTGTGGAAGGCTGCAAAATATCTTCATATGGCAACTGCCCAGTTGCTTCTTGTTCCACTGGTTTTCCTTAATTTGGATGTCTATTGCTCTATCCTTCTGTGGTGCTTTCTGAATTATATTTTCTACACTGAATCCTTCACCTCACAGGTACTCCATAACCTCAGTTTCTATTTCTTTAACTTCTCCATTACTAATCTTCTTTTCTACGTTTCCTCTTTGTCTTCTTATTTTTTGTATTGCAAAGATTCCATGTCTGGATTCCTTTGCCTGTATTTCTTTTCAGATATCTTGGGTGATGCTCTTTTTGTATTGATTACTTTTGCTTTCTTCTTTCCTTAAACATTATACCATAGTAAATCTCTTTTTCTTTCCCATGCTAATATTTCTTCTTCAGGTGTCTCCTGATCTTCCTGTTTCTCCTTACTTTGGGGACTCATTCCATCATGCTGTGATGTAACTTGTGTTAGACTGTCTACACCAAATCCTTAAACTTTACAGGTATTCCATAACTTCAGCATCTATTATTTAACTTCTTTATTAATCTTCCTTCCTTTCTACATTCCTTCTTTCTGATATTATTTTTTTATTGTGAAATCTTCCATATCTGGATGTCTCTGACTGTATTTCTCTTTGAATATCTTTGGGGCTGCCTTTTTTGTATTGACCAATTTAGCTTACAACTTTATATAAATATTGCACCATATCAAATCTCTCTTCATTTCCCATGTCCATATTTCTTTTTTATACTTTTCAAAAATCTCTAGGTTTTGATTTTATATTTTTGTACTTCCTTAGATGCTTCTTTTTCCAAACAGATCAAAGTTTCTTGGTCTATATAATGTTTTTTTACAAATTTGTTCTATTAATGAACGCAGATTTTTATTTGAGGCTTCTGACCGTTTTTCTTGTAGAAGTATTTTTTTTCCTCTAAGTTCTCTCTTAATCTTTTTGGATATTTTGTATCTGGAAATTCTGGGCTTTTTGCATAATAGTAACAATACATAATGTCTTCCTTATCTTCAATAGTCCACTCTATTGTATTTATGACTCTTCTTTGGCCTATCAGTTTTTGTGATTTTTGTGGACTGCTAATTCCTTCTACAACAGGGGGTGCATCCTACCCTGGGCCAGGCCTAGCCCCATTGTAGGAATGTTTCTGTATTTTGAGGATTCTACACTGTCATTTTTTCCAGTCCTGGCACCAGTGTGCCTACCAGGATTGGGCACTTTTTTGTCCTGGGTCTTGTGCACCCAACTATCAGTTTTAATTTTTGACCTACTTCTGTCCGTGATATATGCTATATAAAATACAGTCTATATATCAGTGTCATCTTGGTGAGATTTTGTGAATGACAGGATCCACTTCATCAAGGTACTCACCAAGACTTGAGGATGAATTCATGTTCAGCAATACTACTCTCCTTTGCTTGCTGAGTTGTCATCTCTCCATTCAGACCTCTTACTTATCTCAGAGAGGCATGGGTAAGTATGCCTCAAGTCCAAATGCAAGCCTGATAGCTATTTTCAGTCCCTCACTCCCTAGCGTCTTGAGTAGGCATATCTCGTCCTTGATATCAAGCATGCATATCCTCTCCAATAGTTCTTGCTACTTGCATTTTGCAATGAGAATACCAGTTTATCTGTGAGTGGGTTTAACACTGAGAAGCAGCAATTAGATTTTATTACTGGATAATAGTTCTAAAATATTAACAGCAATAACAAATCTCAAGAGCAATTAAATTATGGTTATTGCAATTATTACATGAGAATGCATATATCGTCTACATCACAGGGAAGTAAAGGCTGCTATTTCTTATATCCTAGCAGTGAGATTTGTTTATTTTATGATCCATTAATACTTCCACATCATATCTAGATGTAACAAAGGTATATAATACCCATTTATCATTGTTATATATTGCCAAAAGGTATATTGAAAAAATAAAATAATGTGATATGCAATGGATCTACTTTTCTCAATTTTTTTTCTCCCCATCTGTTTTTTTATGGTTTTATAATTTCTTAACATTCTTCTGTTTGCATATCTTGCTGCTGAAAACAAAATGACCAACAGCACAGAGAGGTAGACCAACAACTGCAACTCAGTCCACCATACCTCCATTGATGGCAACTCAGACACCCAGCACATCTGGGTCACAACCTGTCAGCATTGCCTCCACAACTCCTATCCTGTCTGCTCTGCCTGCTTCAGGTAGCTCTGGCCTGGCTGCTAATACAGTGGTAGCCTCTGGGAGCAGTAGTACTGCAGGGAGCAATTTTTGTCATGTGTCAAGAGCTGACAGGGCTGGTGGAGGGCATTATGAAATGGGCCTCATTGTCTGAACTGGCAGAGTTGAAAAGGTCTAGTGTCATATTGCCAAAATGATGCCATGTCCATCACTGACTGAGGCAGCTGACACAGGAGACAATGATGACAGATCTGAGGGTAAGGACTAAATTCTCACTGTTCTCATGCTGAACGTGGCTGTGCCTCTGAGGTCCCCTTGGTATCCCAAATCATGGTGTCCCCCAAGCTTTGTGTCTGTCATATCCTCATCTGTCTTGTATGGCATGTACGTTTGCACCTGCTACCTAACTGAGCCTACCTACCTGACCTTCTCTTTTCTAAGCATCTTCCCCAACATTCCTTTCTCTCTCGAGAAACAAATGGGCACCTGTCCCACAAAAAAAAAAAATACGCTCCATACATAACTCTCCACATTGTTTACGTGTCATCTTGCCACACTTGATTTGGTCCAATTGGCTATGCAATGTTATTCTATTGTTTAAACACATCCCTGGTAAGGTAATGTTCCAGGGTCATGAAACTGTGTGTACAATACATTTATGTTCTGAAGAAGTGGATAATTATGTTGCACTCCCAATGCCCTCCAGAAAATTCCTGTATTCTTTGTCCTGTATCTTCCCTCTGCTTGCCATCCCCATTTTCACCACTGTCTTATCAATCCCTTTTTCACACATTTAATCTAGTCAAAAAATAGAATCACACATGCAGCACACGCCTGGAAATGGTTCATTGAAAAGCTTTCATTTTTTGTCCTTAGCATTTCTAAAGAGGTTGGCATAGTGCACCAATGGTGACAGTGAATGCTGTTTAATTTCCGGTGGCAAAAGCCAAAGATTTCAAGTTAGTCGGAGTAGTCCAGTTACTTTCAATGCAAGTGTGCTTAAATCTGCTGCACATGGGGATAAAGAGTAAAGGCAGAGTAAAAGCAGTATTTTGAAATAGTTACTTTAACAGTTGTTAGTCTGCTGGATATAATAAACTAGCAGTTCTGATGTGGCATGTTGAGCTAATTCTCCTGCCTATAGACTGATGTTTTTGCGTAGTGTTATGAGTTCAATTACATCTGCAGTTCAAATTATAATTTCATGACATTTTATATTCATTTCATATGATTAACTACAAACATCTGTATTAATCTCTCTTTTCAACATTTCAGTAACATACCATTTGAATAGTGCATCAAGAAAGCATTTGCAAAAGCATTCCATTCCCCAGCTGGAAGATGTAGTAACCCACCATTATCCTGCTTATGTCTTAATGGTGGTTACATGCTCCCACCCCTTCTTGTTTCCTGTAGCAAGCACTTTATTGTACAGTGCATAACGAATTAATAATATGGAAATAAGTAAGAGTGTAAGAGTAACACACCATACAGCTGGTCCTACATGTCCCAGAAAAAAATACTATTGCTGTTTCTCTCTCCATCTCTCTCTCTCTCTCTCTCTCTCCCTCTCTCCCCCTCTCTGTTCATCCTTTCTGCTTCAGTAAGTTGTCACCGTACTTCAGTTGTGTGGTTTAAGGTGTCTGAAGCCAGAGTACCTTTTTGGTGTGATGATTTAATGTTCAGAACTACATACAGATTTTGGATAATTTAAATTATTCTAATCAAGGCATTAGAAAAGTGTTGTTGACTATTTTAGTCCATTGTTTTATGTGTAGCTATTGCCTACATATTGCTATGCACCACAGTTATCCTGTTTCTGTCAGGAGCTACTCGGTCTTTTCTTCCATCTCCCCTTGTCTATTCATTTTCTCCCTTCTGTCTCATTACTATTCCTCCTCAGCATTTATGCAATGTCTGGCACTGAGCAACAACTGCAACTGAGTCCAAATTGAAGTGCACAGCTTATGGAAAAATCTTATGAGTTTTTGCCTTTAGAAGCATTATTCTGGTGGCCTTCATGCAGCTTTGCTTAGCTATGTATAGTCAGGCTAAAGCTCTGTTGAGCAAACAGAACATCTGAATGTGCAGGGTGTACAGTTATCATGAGGGCAATGAAAAGTAATGCATTCAGTTTCCTTTTCAGCAATCTGTTGTCATATTGGAACTGTATGATATAGGATCTCTCACTTTTTAAATTCTCCAAGTCTTTTGGATTTCTAATACCATGATGGGAATGGATCCCATTTCTAAGTCAAGGTGTGATTAAAGTTCATGAAATTAGTACTGTTTCAATCTTTGATGGTAGCCAGAAGTGCTCTTCGCAGCACCCACATTGTGCACAGTAATGACTCTTTCTGCAATTCATATGGAGTTACATGTATCGGTAACATACCTAAGTATGATTGTAAATTCTTTTTTATAAGACCCATTGCTCCTATTACTATTGGAACTGTCTGGGTATCCTTCTTCTACAATGCCCTTGTTTCTGCTTGCAAATCCTGGTATTTTATGACTTTGTGTCTCTCTGTATATAAGACACTATAGTCACTGGGTGTAGCAATTTCAATGATCAATGCTACTTTTGTTTTCTTTTCATGGACTACTATATCTGGTTTTCTCACTTCTATTTTTGAACTGTTGGTAGTGGGTCATCCCATATGATATAAACGGGTCTATATTGCATAATCGAAAGAACTACATATTGAATCTACTTACGTCAACACATAAACAGTGAACCGTATAAAAAGCGAACGACATTAACATTGAAAAACATAACATCGAAAAAGCATAGTTGGCCAAAGCACGTACATTAGAGACGTAATACACCATCTATAGCAGGACACACCTACACTAGTTATTGACAATAACTGTACTTGATATTCACATCATACGTTACACTTTTACAAAGGAACCCTGTATAAAATAATCTGTATTTATATATAGTAAAGACACGTAGTAAACTTTTACAACACACTCATTACCATAAGTGATAAAAGCAGGAGTGATGCGGAAGAAAAATGTGTGTATGGCAATCCGTATCCTTAACAATGGTTACATATACGCTGACAGCTCCTGGTATGATAGGTAATAGTTACCTCACAGTAAAATCTCAAAAAAACAAGGACATGTTGGTAGTGGATGGTTACTTATATAATCTAGAAAAGGTGATGAAATCTAGGAAATACTGGTGCTGCTTCCGTGCTGCAGCTATGTTATTGAAAGTGTAATGTACGTTGTATGCAAGTCGTAGTTACATGGAATGACTACACTTTATATTGATTGCTTACACGCCACTGCACGGGTTTAGTATGTTACACTTATTCACGTTTTTCTGTAATGTTATTATTTTAGTTATTTCCGTTTGTGTCAAGAGTTGTATAACATTCATGGGTGAAATCACAATATAAGGAAGGGTACTGTGTTTTATTTCACTTTAGGAACGTTATTATTCACCTGCGGTGCGAGGTATATTTACGTTGTGTATATCACACCAGGTTGATGCTGTTGGCCAAACAAAATTTTTCGATGGTTTCAGTTTCGCTATTTATAATGTTCGCTATAATTAGTGGTCGATGTATATGTGTCGACGTAAGTAGATTCGAAATTTAGCCCTGTCGATGATGCAATATAGACCCGATATAAACTTCATCATTTTCTATGATGCTTTGTGGCTCATGTTTTCAGTTTTTTTTCAGCTACTTCAGTATTATAATGTTTGCACAATCCCCAATGCAACAGTCTTGCCACATTATTATGCCTTTCAGTATACAGTCCTTCTGCCATTTGTACATCACAACCAGTAACGAGATGTGCGAATGTTTCCAATTTTGTTTTACAAAACCTACGTTTGTGTGTTTCTTCCACATGTTCAATGGACTTTGGAAAGCAATGTGGATCTCCTGCATGGTGCGGTAGAAAATACTCCAGTCTGTAGGTTTTTCTTTGTTACTGTCAATGTTTGAGTTTGGAAGTAGGCCAAAATGTTTGTGAATGTTTTGTATGACTCCAGTAGTTGTAACTGCTGGCCACACATTTTCTTAACAAATATTACCATGTACTTACTCCCTGTTGTAATGACTGTCTTGTATAGATCTCTCCTGAATAATTAAGATGATAAAGTAAACAGTAAAACAACACAAATATGTGCAGAATGAAACATAAACTAATCTCTTAGTATATCTGTATGTGGGTTCCTATCACCATCTGTCCACTTCTTCCGATCTTGTCTGTGCCATCAAATACAGCAACTGGGCAGGTGAAAGCCTTGGTTACAGTCAGGGTGTCCCACAGGGCTCTGTCCTAGGCCCTTACTTGTTTAAATTGTATATTTCACACCTAAATCTTCATCTGAGGTGTTTACAATCTATATGCAGATGACCTGAAATTGGGTAAACTGATTACATGTGTTACAGATAAGGCATGTCTGCAAAATAACTTAACTAAATTGACCATTTGGGCACAGCAGATAATATAGTGTAAAATTCCCCAAAGCAGACAGAAGACAGCTCAATATGCAGCTAAATCCAAAAACTTGATGAACCAGAAATTAATTGCACCAAAAAACTTTATTACAGAGAAAGAAAGTTAGCGCTTTCATGGTAATACCATACCCCTTCTTCAGACAAACATGAATTGTGACAGAATAACTTATATGCAAATGACATCATCTCAAGCAGCTTAACAGCCAATAAGACAAACATTCATGCAGCCACATTCTCAGCTTAAAGGCATATGAAGTAAATAATATTTACTAGCATAAAAGCTAATAAAAAATAAAAAATAATAATAAAAACATTAGCACAACTAGATAAAACATGAAATATATTCATAAATATGTAAACAAACAACAATAAACACCCTACAGCCATTTATTCCTTAATAAAGGCTTAATAGGAACATGATCATAGGTTCATAGGTTCATAGGTTCATACTAGGCTATCTGCCCTAGGGCATTTATAAGCCTAGCCAGAGTGTATATGGCTTTCGCCACCCATTTTAAATGAATTTTGCTATGCCCTTTTTCGAGGTTAGTATACTGTGCCTCTGTCTAACAGTGACACAAAAGTGATACCCGGGGTAAACCTATGATCTCCCATCCACTCATCAAGATTCCTCTTGAAGATAGTCAGTGAGGGACTCTGCCTAACCTGGACTGGGATTTTATTCCAGAGTGAAGGGAGCCTCTGGGTTATGAATCTGTCCCTCCAGCATGTCCTATTTATTTCAGTGCTGAGGCTCAAGTCTCTCAAGCGCGTAGCTCAATGGGATTTGGATTTTCTGAGGTGCAGCATGTCCATTAATTCCGGGTTGGACATGGCTTTATACGTGGCACAGATTGCCTCTGAGCAGGCGGTATGCCACTGAGTAGAGCTGGAGTTTCTTTAACCGGGCAGCATATGGCATCTGTTTGAGCCCTTTGATCCTCTTGGTGAGATACTTTTGGGGTCTTTCCAGTTGCTGCAGGTGTCTGGTAAGGTACATCCCAAAAGGGGCATTGTACTCAATTATGGGCCTGATGAGGGATGAGTAAAGAGGCACGATGACCTCCTCTGATCTAGATGTGAATCCCTTCATGATTAGGTGGGCTATATAAAATGTTTTTCTAACCACTTTGGCCACGTGGTTTTCAAATGAGAGATTGCTATCAACTTGGGTCCCCAGGTCCCTAATTACTTCTTCTGTACTTAATGGATTACCACCTATGTGGTAATTTGTGGGCACTTTGTTTTTGTCAAAGGGGATGACTATAAACTTTTTGGCGTTTAGCTTGAGGCCATGGCTCTGGCACCAGTTGTCTGTTTCTATGAGGCCCTTTTGTAGGATGCTTGTGTCAGCTGGAGAGTTGATTATGGCACCTAGTTTGCAGTCATCTGTGAACTTGGTCGGCCACAGTCCTTCCGTGTTGGCCTGTACCACCGAGAAATATATACAGAACAAGAGAGGTCCCAGGACTGAGCCTTGTGGGATGCTACTTGTAACTGGTTTGGAGTCTGACATGGCTCCAGCAATTCTAACCATGTGGGTTCTGTCCTTGAGCCAGTTTGCAACCCATCTAGTGACATAGGGGTTTATATTTAAGCTGGTGAGCTTATCTATAATGCCCAAGTGGGATATTGTATCGAAGGCTTTTGCGAGGTCCAGGTAGGCTGTGTGGACTACCTTCCCCTCGTCAATGGCTTTGGTGACTGTTTCAAAGAAATCGACCAGGTTTAAGAGGCAGAATCTGCCCTTAACAAAGCCGAACTGGGTAGGATCCAGTGTCTGTAGGTCCCCAATATCTTTATTTATGAGGTCCATGATGATCCTTTCCATAGCTTTGCAGACCAAGCTAGTCAGGCTTATGGGGCGATAGTTTCCAGGATCCATTGAGGCACCACCTTTGTGGAGAGGGATCACTGTTGCTGTACACCACTCTTTGGGTACATATCCTGTAGTAAGGCTGAGATTGAACAGTAGTTTTATGTTTGGGTTTAGCTCTTCTTGGAGTTCATGTAGGACGCAGCCCGGGACACCGTCTGGTCCCATTGATGCTGTGTTTTTTGCTTTGGAGAGGGCGTTTCTTACCTGAGCATCTGAGATGTCAGGGGGCAGCACTCTGCTGGAATAGATATTTGCCCTTTTGGTGGGGAGGGGGGGTTTGCGCTGAACCTGTCAGATGCTGGCAATGTCTGCGGGTGCGGTGTATTTTTTTTGTCATTTTGGACTAATTCTGAGCATATCTGGGAATTCCAACCCAGGTTCCTAACATAACTAAAGAAAGCCTTGTGATTATCCTTAGTGTCCTGTGCAATTTTTCTCTCAAAGCTGGCCTTAGACGATTTTATGAGTGCCTGTAGTTTTTTGCTAATACTGATCAGAGATGCCTTCCCTTTTTTTTTTTTTTTAATTCTGAAGTCCCTGAAATGTTTATTATGTACTATTTATCATTTCAGAGTATCTTCTTCAGAGCTGTAGTTCTTTTTTTTTTTTCAAAACAGGTTTATTGTTTTAACATATAAGAGAAATATCATAACAATTTTATACAAGTAATTAAAAATAGGTATTATTATAATATTCAACAAAACAACTAAAGTATTTACAAAGACATCCACTACAATCAGATCAATTAATTAAACTAAAATACCGTGCTATTGAAATTAGAATTTTTTTAACAAATTTTGTAAATTATCCCATACAATATAATATGATGTTTTTCTAGTTGTTCTCATTCTAATTGTGCTTATTTCCATATGGCACATTATATTCATAACATTTTTAAATTCATTGAACAAAGGAGGTGTATCTGAAATCCAATTTCTAGTTATTATTTTCCTGGCCACTGCTAGGATAGACCATAACAAGGGAAGCTTAATCTTTTAACACATTGAGGTACAGGTGTGTTGAATAATATAAGAGACTTAGAAATAATGAAATTATCTGTAAAAGAGCCTGCAAAAATTCATTAATTGACTTCCAGTATTCTTTCAACTTCATACAGTCATAAAACATATGAGCCCAGTCAGCATTAATTTCTACATTACATCTCTTACATAGATTATCTTTATTATTTATTTTATTCATCATCAAAGGTGTATAAAAAGATCTATGTAAAAATTCCATGTATAAAGTCTCCAGACAATGGAAGATGTAGTTCTATAAGCAGATTCCAATATATATTGTTTATCTTGTTGAGTTGGTGGGTCCCCATTAATAGAGGTGAAATAATTCCAGTATGAATCTACACTGTAAAGGTTTCTTGTCTGATAATTTTATGTATATATGAAAGTTTACCTTTATCAGAAACTTTATGCTGTAAATTTAATATCAAGTAATCAATCAGTTTTGGAATAGATTCTTTAACTGTTATAGACATTAGATCTATTCTATCAATGAGATGTTGTCTAAAGATCTGAACCTCTAACCAGCAAGTTTCTCTTAGATCAAATTCTTGTTTTAAGAAATCTAGATTTTAACTTTATTATCAGATATCAGCTGATACCAGTACTTTAGATCATTATCTATAGCTAAATGAGCTCCTTCAGAAGTAGATGACATAAGCATATCCTGAGTATACATTATAGGGAATACAATAAAATTCCATTCCCTATACTTAGGGTGCATGAATATAAAGTTACGATAACTAGTAATAATATTTAATGGATAACAAACCATATGTTTAGGTGTAATAGGTGAAGTACAAAATTCCTTTAGCAACCACAACATGGAGTTATTTACAATCATATTTTTATGTGTTAAGGAGATTTTCATGAAGTGCATACTAATTAGCTCCCAATAATCTTTCCATTTTGCGATATATGACTGATCTATTAATAAAGTAATAACTTTTATAATAGAAGAGATAATATATAAATTAAAGTCTGGAAAAGAAATACCCCTTGAGACCAGCTATTAGTATGTTTCTTTAATGCAATCCTAGGTCTATTAGGTGCCCATAAGAAATTTAACATTAGTGTATTCAGTTTATTGATAATTATTTTTGTAGGTGAAAGTATTATTGATTGTATTAAGTATAAAATCTTGGGGAATATTATCATTTTAATAATTGTAAGTCTCTCCTCCATAGTAAAAACATATTATTCCAGGTATTAAAAAGATTTTGTATATTAAGAAAACAGGTATTATAGTTATTATATATAATAGATTTAATATCTTTAGATAGTATTATACCTAAATAAGTTATCTGACCTGAATCGGGTACATATTTAGTAAAATCACTAATGAGAATATTTTTTCGTGTATATATAGGTAGTATTTTAGTTTTTTCTTCATTGAATATTAAACCAGAAATACTTTTAAAATTCATCATTTTATCAAATAAAGACTGCATAGAAGAATTGGATCCTGCTGATGTAATTAGAACATCATCTGCAAAAAGTTGAATTTTTGATGTTGTATTTTCGTCTATTTCAAAACCCTCTATGTCAGTACTGTTTCTAATCAAATTAGCCCAAGGTTCCATTACTAAAGTGAATAATAGTGGAGAAAGTGGACATCCTTGCTTTGTACCTTTAAGAATGGGTATTTTTGTGAAACATATGTTCCTACCTTAATATAAGCCAGTTCCTTTGTATAAATGCTCAATTAAATTTACAAATGCATCAGAGAAGTTTGTGCATTTCAGTAAGGTAAACAGATAGTCCCAACTTACTGAATCAAATGCTGAACCTATATCAAGACTAATAAGTGTTAAATCTTTCTTTTTCCTATTTGCAAAATCAATTAATGTTAAAGTTCTTCTTATATTATCAAAAGTATTTCTATTTACAATGAAGCCCATCTGATCTATATCTATAATGCCGGGATGATTGTCTTCAATCTATCAGCAAAAATACTCATAAACATTTTATAATCAACATTAAGTAATGAGATGGGTCGATATGAAGAACATCTAGTTGGATCTTTATTAGGTTTTAAAATTGGTGAAATAAATGTATATTGCCAAGATGGGGGTTATTAACTCAGTTTGGGCCAAAATAAAAACCTTATGTGTTAATGAATATGTAGTTTTAGAAAGGATTTTATATATCTCTGGTATAATACCATCATTACCCGGTGCTTTGTTTGATTTAAGCTTATTTATTTGTGTAATAACTTCTGTATATGAAATACTCTTGTCCAATAGTTTAATCTGTTGTTTATTAAGCTTTTTATTCATGTTTGTCGTTATAAACTCCTTTATTTTATCTTTAGGTTCCATGTTAATATTGTTATGGTTAATCTTGTGAAAGTGATTTCTAAATTCATCCAGTATTTCTGGTATACTAGAAACATTCTTCTTTTTCCTTAGAGAAAAGATTTCTTTGATATGGTTTTGTTTATTCAATCTTTTTGTTTTATTTTTAAGTCTATGTAAGTATTTGGGGCTTATTGAATAAGACAAAAACTTGTATTTCTCTAAAGTTATTTTAACTTTATGAGTTAAATTTTTTTGTATTTCTCATTTAGTTTGTTTATTTCTTCAATAACCTTCTTGTCCATAATATTTTCTTTATTATTATGTTTATAAGAGTCTAATTTACTTTGAATATCTAACAATTCTTTATCCCAAGATTTCCTTTTATTATTATACCATCTGATACTTTGTCCATATAGATATGATTTTAAGGCATCCCAAACATAGACAATGGAGACTTCAGGAGTATTATTTATGTCTAGAAAATGTTGTACTTCTGAAAGTATATATTCTTTATAGTCTTTTAGCTGAGTTAAGTATGCTGGTATCCTTTTGATCTGAACATTATGAGTATTTTTATCATGAATTCAAAAACAATTGAGTTATGATCAGATATAGGACATGAAATGATTTTGGAATTAATTAAATCTGTTACCATCTGGTTAGAAATAAAGACCCTATCTATTTTTGAATAAGTTTTGTATCTGTTAGAAAAAAAGGTGTATGGTAATGATTTTGAATCTATCTGATTATTAATATCATTCAAATGATAAGAATTAGCAAAATCATTTAAATGTTTTGCATTAGATGTAATTCTTCTTTTCCTTACAGTGGTAGTATCACTTTCATGTAGTATACAATTAAAATCACCAGCTAAAATAATATCCCCTATAGAGAATGATATGATCTTATCAAGATGATGTTTCACTGTATTAATACCAATTCCAGGTATCCAATATACATTAATTAAAGTATAAGTCTTCCCATTAATTTGTATTGTAACCATACAAAACATTCCTTTGTCATCCTGAAAAGACTTAATGGTTTTAGGAATGGGCATACTTTTATTCCATAAAATAGCCACTCCTCTTTTTTTCTGAGTGTGCTCTGAACTAACCAATTCTGTATACTTATTAGTGGCTGGTTTATCAATATCTTTTTTCAAGAGATGGGTTTCTTGCAGGAAAACTAGATTGGCCTTGTGTAAATTAATGTATCTTATTAGGCTTGCCCTTTTACACGGATTATTCAGTCCATTAATGTTTAAAGAAATTCCTTTTAAAGATGTCATTTGGCATTTTTAAAACTCAAGAATCTTATGATCAAAATAACAAATAACAAGATAAATAATGTTACATCTCCTCTTTTAGGTGTACCTTTAAATTTAGCTGTATTTATTAAATCTCTTATGGGATTTTGTATAGGATTCAATTTTGTTTGTAGTGACAATGAGTATGCAAAATATATTGTGGATGTCAAAACTATATACATATAACAATGAACAAGTGAAAATAATGTAAGGATTAAACCTTGCATCCAGCCTGGAGTTGAAAACTCCAACTTAGAGTAGTATTTACTACTCAAGTTAACCCCTACCCTAAGCAGCAGTACCTCAGCTACCACCTTATCAATTTAATACTAGTTATATTTAACTGAGGTTAACAGTTTTCAATTCAATTATCTATCAAGACAAAACTACACATTTGGTAAAACAGCATCATATAAACTAAAATAAACTTTTTTTTTTTTTTTAAACTGTTCATACTACTATATAGATCTATGTAATATATAACACTTGTATTCAAATAGCATTCAAATAATCTTGATGTTAGAAATCAAGAGGAGAGAAAATTAGGTTCTAACATTCATTTAAATCAAAAACTTTGGCTAATATGATTCAGACATTACATATATTAAGATGCATCTATTTTCTGTCATGTGAATACTATTAACAGCTTCCAAAAAAATCTTGAATTGTTTGTATATGAGCATTTACTTAAACTCATTATTGTCAATAGAGTAAAATATTGTATTCATAAAAATTATTATAAATCATATTGCATAGTTATGCAAATTCTCAGAAACACTTGCATTATTAAAAAAAAAAACCATCACACACATACACACAGACACACACACACATACATACACACACACATACACATACACACACACACACACACACACACACACACACACACACACACACACACACACACACACACACACACATATATATATATATATATATATGATCTCACTGAGTTATGTCCTTGTTGAGCACTATCCTACTTGCTGTCCCTAGAATAAATCTGTCTGCTTTATAGAAAATAATGCACAGAAAACACATTTTAGTAACCAGATTTTACAATCATGCTAACCTATTGCTTTAAAATATATCACATGACATTTCTTCCAGAATAGAATTATAAAATTGTTTATGCTTGTCAATCAGATGAATTAAATGAATTATAATAAAGTATATGTTTGGAACAGAAGTTTTTAACACAGATTATTATGCTGCTGTTAAGTAGATTTTCAAAAACATTTAAATAAATGTTTCATTTTCTATGCCTTCTAAAATAAGACATTTACTTACTACAAGAAACTACATCATTTAAACTCATTATAACTGACATTTTATGAATAGAGTATTTTTCCTGAATCTGTGGTGTGTCAGTATGATAACTAGGTCAAAGGTTATACTAACTGCTTTCAGTTTCTCTGTGAGAATTCTGTGAGTTGAAGCTTTTGAAGTAGTTCATGGACACTGTGCATGAGACAGCCCACATCCCAGATTGTCTCCCTTAACATTTTGGCGGGAAACTTATTAAAACTTGTGGCAAACATTCATTTTGTCAATAGAGTAAAATATTGTATTCATAGAAATTCTTATAAATCATATTGGATAGTTATGCAGATTCTCAGAAACACTTGCATTATTATAAAAAAAAAGCCATCACACTCACACACACACACACATACACATACACACACACACACACACACACACACACACACACACACACACACATACACACACACACACATATATATATATATATATATATATATATATATATATATATATATGATCTCACTGAGTTGTGTCTTTGTTGAGCACTATCCTACTTGCTGTCCCTAGAATAAATCTGTCTGCTTTATACAAAATAATGCACAGCAAACACATTTTAGTAACCAGATTTTACAATCATGCTAACCTACTGCTTTAAAATATATCACATGACATTTCTTCCAGAATAGAGTTATAAGATTATTTATGCTTGTCAATCAGATGAATTAAATGAGTTATAGTAAAGTATATGTTTGGAACACAAATTTTAACACAGATTATATGCTGCTGTTAAGTAGATTTTCAAAACATTTAAATAAATGTTTCATTTTCTATGCCTTCTAAAATAAGACATTTACTTACTACAAGAAACTACATCATTTAGACTCATTATAACTGGCATATTTTATGAACAGAGTATTTTTCCTGAATCTGTGGTGTGTCAGTGTGATAACTATGTCAAAGGTTATACTAACTGCTTTCAGTTTCTCTGTGAGAATTCTGTGAGTTGAAGCTTTTGAAGTAGTTCATGGACACTGTGCATGAGACAGCCCACATCTCAGATTGTCTCTCTTAACATTTTGGCGGGAAACTTATTAAAAACTAGTGACAAACATTCATTTAGTAGTATAAATGCATGTAAACATGACAAAACCTTCACAATGTATTCCACAGACCATTACAGCCTCTTACTTCTTTTCAGAAAGAGAAACAAATTGAATCACAGCTTGCCATTAAATCTTCAGATATTTTGACTGGTTATGAAACAAAACATTATAACTGACATATTTTATGAATAGAGTATTTTCCTGAATCTGTGGTGTGTCAGTGTGATAACTATGTCAAAGGTTATACTAACTGCTTTCAGTTTCTCTGTGAGAATTCTGTGAGCTGAAGCTTCTGAAGTAACTCATGAACACTGTGCATGAGACAGCCCACATCTCAGATTGTCTCTCTTAACATTTTGGTGGGAAGCTTATTAAAAACTAGTGACAAACATTCATTTAGCAGTGTAAATGCATCTAAACATGACAAAACCTTCACAATGTATTCCACAGATCATTACAGTCTCTATGTAAGTGAAATTAAGCCCAAAATTACCAACAAGCAATAAAACTCAACATTCTTCTCCCAACTCAATTTTCATACAAATCCTATTATTCACTGTGCCCACACAATCAAAAGCATTTCTATATATTAATAAAGAAAAGAAAAAGAGAGTAGAAAATAAAAGGGAGTGAGGCAGAAATAAAAAATGTAAGAGAAAGCTGTAAGAAGTATATACAATGGAATGTTACTTACTGTTTATATTAATAGAGTTAAAAATAAAACATATTATTTACTCTTATTTAGTTCTGATTATTATTAGTTAAAGCATAAACAGATTATTTACAAACAGGCATAAGCAGTATAATCAAGAAAGTATAATTAGAAATAGCATTTGAAGAACTTATAAAAACTTTTACAAGGAATAAATATGTTATTATTCTATTAATTATATTTTCATTACTGTTCTCTCCCTGCCCTCCCCCACCCTTTACCCACTACATAATCTAAATAGAATGACATTGTTTAAACAAAGAAAATAATAAAAGGAAAAGGAAAAAAAAAGGTAAAGATAAAAAAAATGTATCAAATTACTAACCTTACTTCTTTTCAGAAAGAGAAACAAATTGAATCACAGCTTGCCATTAAATCTTCAGGTATTTTGACTGGTTATGAAACAAAACATTTCTTTGCACATAGAGAATAACTTTGATTAAATCTTTTCCAAAATATTTGTGGCTTTCTGGAAATGCAGGAACTATATTCAAAAAGATTAATAATGAACTAAAATGATGAGAGAGAAAAAAAACATATAACAAATCATTTGTTTTTTAGTCTCTTTTTCTTCTCTGAAGTCTTCCACGAAGCTTCAGTTGCCAATCTCTTTAATGAAGAACTAGCCCATTCCATTTCTTCTATTTTATCCAAAATCCTTTTTCTTTGACAAACAGTAAAGCAGAGTCTAAATCATCGAAAACCTTAGGACCATCAGGAAGGAAGATTTTAAGCTTGGCAGGAAACAGAAGGTATGTTTTAAACTGTGCTTTTTTAAGCTCCCTTATTAGTGGCAGAAAAACTTTTCTTTTAGCTATTACCATGGAAGAATAGTCATTGTCAAAACGCACAGTTGTCTCATTAATCTTAACAGGAGCTTTAGCCCAAGCAGATTTAAGAACCATCTCTTTATCAAAAGATGATAGAAATCTAACTATAACTGATCTAGGATATTTTTTGTTAGAGTTAGTATTAGCTATAGATCTATGTGCTCTTTCGATACCAAAAGAGAATGCTTCTGGTAAGTCTAAAGTTTTAGGAAGCCAAGTTGTTAAAAAAGAAGTAATATTGTTACCTTCAATATTTTCTGGCAGTCCAAAAATCCTAATGTTATTGCGCCTAGATCTATTTTCCAGGTCATCCAGCTTTGTTTGTAAATGTGTATTTTGTTTCAGCAGAAACTCAATGTTGATTTCCTCTTCTTGGATTCTATTTTCCATGTCATTCACAGCTTCTTCTATGCCTATCATCTGGTTCTTCTGTTGTTGCAGGTCTGTATGTAACAGGTCTATTTGTTTTGTAGTTTTTTCTATGAAGGTGTCTATTTTAGTATCCATTTTATCCATTTTATCAGTAAGTAGTTGGATTATAATTATCAGAGACTGAAGTTCTTTCTTGATGCTGGAGTCTTGAGAATTTGTCTTACTGGAACTCATTTCAGACTGATAAACTGACAGGAAAATTTCCACAGTGATTTCTGACAGGAATATTGTTAAGATTTCCTTTCTTTTTTAGATATAGTTCAAGAACTATATAAAACAAACGTATTTAGAAAGAAAATTACTTCAAAAATTAATTTTTTAAGTAATTAATTCCTGTCAGTGTAATGAAATTGGTGGAGCTGAAGAAATCTGCTGCTATCCTGTGTTCATCCTTGGCCATGCCCCCCGATGCCTTCCCTTTTTGTGATTTTGCTCTATCATGTAGTAGCTTCCTCCTTCTATTGTATAGTTTGTTTATGGCTGGGGTCCACCAGACAGGACGCCTGCCTTTGGAGGATTGAGTCTTGATTTTATTTGGGATTGCATGATCCATGCATTCCTGAAGGTGTTCATAGAATGCGTTTATAAAGGATTCTGCAGTCTGGGCCATATTTTCCACAGGCCCGGGGGCTTTGAAGGATTCCACCTCAGTTTTGAGGAGTGTGAAATTTGCTTTAGAGAAGTTTTTCACTGTGGTTTTCTGGGCAGGGGGTGGGGTCAGGATGTGAATATCCAGGGAGATTAGTTTATGGTCTGATTTTACCAGTGAGGGATACACTTCTGGTCTGGAGCATAGAGCCCCCATGTTCAACCCCATAGCTAGGTGTGCCCCCAACCTCAAGATCTATTCTAACTCGACCACCTCAGTATGAGTCACTATATCTCCACCTCGCAGACCTGAGCTGATCACACATAACACCTGGAAGACAAAGTTGTGTTCAGGGCTAGTAGACAAAACATGTTTCGCTAAGGCACTAAAATCATATTGCTTCTTCATGCAATGCACATGGTCCCTAATTCTTTCTTTTAAGCTCCTGTTCATCTTACTGATGTAGAATTTATAACAGCACTGACACTGTGCTAAATAAACCACATTCCTGGTGGAGCAATCAGCAGATGCCCTCAACTTCCACAAGTAGCCCGTGACAGGGTACCTAAAGAACCTAGACTCATCTATAAACTGACAACAATTGCATTTATGATGTTTAGATGTACCCATCAAGACTTGGGATCCAGATGCAACATGTCTAGGAAAACATAACTGTTGCCTTAAATTACTGTGGTTCTTAAATACAAATCTAGGACCATCTGCTAACATATGGGAACATCTGCTGTCAGTCTGTAGAATATGCCATTTCCTGATAACTATATCTTTCACCATATTTACACCATGGGAAAATTTCAAAACAATGGGAGGACAACAATCCCTACGAGGTGATCTAATTGATTGCCTATAGAGAGCAGAAAAATACAGACATGCTATACTCTCATGCTCATTGGTTATTCTGGCACAAGCTTGATCAAGTTCAGCTTGGGTATAACCCCTGATGGCAAACTCTTTCTTCAAACTGACAAACTTCCTTCAAAGTCAGAAGTGGTACATGACAACCTCAAGACCCTGAAGGCTTGACCTCTCACAATGCTCCCAAATATATGTTGTGGATGCATACTCTGCCTGTGGAGATATGACAGTCTATAACAGTCCTTCCTATGCATCTTGGTCAGCATTTTGCCATTCTCCAGCCGGATGTTCACATCCAAAAAGTCAACAGTGACTTGGGAACAAGTGAGGGTAAATTTCAAAAAAATACTACTATTATTTAAAGAATGAAAAAACATGTCAAGCTCTTGCTTGTTGCCTTTTTAACCAATAAACATGTCATCAACAAAACAACTATATATGGCAATATGACCTCTGTGTTGTCCCAATACATGATGGAATGCCCATTCTGACATCATCAAACTGGCGTAAGAATTAGTGCAGCTGGTCCCCATAGCCACGCCAGATTGTTGCCAGTAACATTTATCCTGAAACATAAAGATATTATGTTCAAGGCCCAGCTCTAGAAGCATGTACAAGACATCAATATGCTTCATATCAAATTTATTAATCCTATCCAAAACTGCCCTGACCATACTAATGCCTTCCTGGTTAGGAATGCACATAAACAGGGATACAACGTCTATCATCACTAAAAACTGAATATCCAATACATCCCCCTCAATGGTCACATTATATAAATCTCCCAAAAAGTTTTCAGTATCTTTCAATACAACTTCATTCATATCAAGAGCTATTCGAAGTTGTTTGTCCAAATAAATGGACATAGCCTGAGTCAACCAACCACTCCCAGCTACAATTGGTCTAAACTGTGGGAGTGTAGGGTGTTCGTGGATCTTGGATAAGCCATAAATCCAAGGAACAACAGGAAATTCAGTAATAAAATAATCAAATAGTTCCTTGGTAAGTAGACCTAGATTAAAGCATTCAAGTAGCAATTATCTATAATGTTCTTCATCACACTCACAATATCATCTTCCACACTAATATATGTATTAGTATCAGACAGCATCTGATTCATCATATCATAATAATATCCAGAATCTAAAATCACTACATAGCCGCCTTTGTGTGTCGAGCGGATGGCTATATTTTCATTCTTAATCAAATCATTCAAAGCTTGTTGTTCAAATCTAGTCAGATTATTACAACTTGTCATCTGTATTCTATCAATGACTTGATATATTTCTTTCTCACAAACTGTGAGGAAGACTAAGTGCTGGTGTAAAAGCTGGTGTAAAAACACTAGGTTTCTTAAAAACCTTAAATTCAGTATCCTGCCTCTCAGAAATATTAGGTCCATCATCAAAAAACATACGTAAAGACAAATTTCGTGCAAACAAATGTAAATTAATCATACAGTCAACAAAATCCACTTTAGCTGCAGGTATAAATGATAACTCTTTTGACAATACTGACAATTCATGCTGTGTTAAAACATGTCTGGAAATATTCCAAACTAAGTTGTGGCTCCCATCCCCCACATCTTTTTCAAGGAGCAGTTCTGTTGGACAGAAGGGGGTTCATTGCATTTCTGTCCTTTCTGTGTTTCATTGTCAGAAGAGTATTTCCTCCCCATATGAATAGGGAGGGGCAGAATTGGAAAATCCAGCTGAGACTGTGGGGGCAGTATCTACCTTCTAAACACTGGACCCAAGTCATTGTGGGTAGCTGGTTCAGTACTTTTGGTAACACCAGTACAGTCCATCATTGGTGTGGAATACACCGACCTCTAAGGCTCCGGTGAAGTCACTTTAGTGCATAAATTCCCACCCATATTCATGGTATTAGAGGGCTTAACAATAGCCCCCTGCACAGGGGCTGAAACTGAAGTGGATGATGCCAAAATCCACTTCTTTGCCCCCTCAGTAGGGACAGAAGAATCTCTATTATCAGTACGATTAACAGTATGCTGTGTTCTAGGCCATGCAAAGACATGCTGGTTATGAAAATCATTGATGTCCCAAACCAGCTTTTTCTTCTTCACATTTAGGAGATGTTCATATGCATTCACTTTTCCCATGATGTCATTAAGATAAATGTCTGAAGCATCCAGTCCCAAACATTGTGTCAGCTCACACTGCTCTTCTCTAATCTATTTGGCTAATTCAGCCTCAACAGGTGAGAAGCACTCGATCAAAAGCTTCAAATAGGCACAACCTGTATCCAAACTGATCTTCTGTCAACTGGCCAAAAGGTCTGGATAGGTGTTCCTATAGGTCGGCATGTTCAAGACATGCAGGCCTCTGGGAATAACATAATTTTCTAAACAAGCCTCAAGGTGGAATCGTTAGCATTGTAACCTTTTAAACTTGTATAAATTATTCTCAAGATTTTTTTCTCACCTCACAAGCCTTATTGCCCACAGTACACACAGCATTCTGATCAGTGTCCAGTCACAAATTCCCCATGCACAGAGGATTTTGTTGAATATTCAACAAATTATGTAGTCTGTTCATTACAGGCAGATTTCCCAAATCTGAAGTGTCTTCCACCGTAGCTGAAAACTGTATGAACAACAAAAACAAACCCAACTACTGCAACCAAATGAAACTGTTTGTTTGTGTCTTTTCGGCTTTTCCCGGTTAGGGGTCGCCACAGTGGAACTCCGGTCCGCTAATGATTGGCAGTAGAGTTTTACGTGCTGGCTTGCTGGGCCTAATGCACAACCTTCAATGAAGGAATGCCCGTTCATGCATGTCGCCACACAGAAGACGCTCTAACTGAGAATCAAACGGGCAACGTCTAACTGTGAGGCAACAACACTACCGCAGCACCACCACCACAGTTAACCAAACGAAACTGTAAAACTGTAAAATTCCCCAAAGCAGGCAGAAGACAGCTCGATATGCAGCTAAATCCAAAAACTAGATGAACCAGCAAGTAATCGTACCAAAAACTTTATTACAGAAAAAGAAAGCGCTTTCACGGTAATACCATACCGCTTCTTCAGACAAACATGAATGGTGACAGAATAACATATGCAAATGACATCATCTCAAACAGCTTAACAGCCAATAAAACAAACATTCATGCAGCCACATTCTCAGCTTAAATGCATATGAAGTAAATAATATAAAATCTAATAAAAAATAATAATAAAAACATTAGCACAACTAGATAAAACATGAAAGATATTCATAAATGTGTAAACAAACAACAATAAACAACCTACAGCTGTTTATTCCTTAATACAGGCTTAATGGGTACATGATCAGTCAACCCCACAGCTAGGTGTGCCCCCAACCTCAAGATCCACTCTAACTTGACCACCTCAGTACGAGTCACTATAGCTCCACCTCACAGACCTGGGCTGATCACATATAATACCTGGAAGACAAAGTTGTGTTCAGGGCCAGTAGACAAAACATGTTTCACTAAGGCACTAAAATCATATTGCTTCTTCACGCAATACACATGGTCCATAATTTTTTGTTTTAAGCTCCTGTTTATCTTGCCGACATAGAATTTATAACAGCACTGACAATGTACTAAATAAACCAAATTCCTGGTGGAGCAATCAGCAGATGCCCTCAACTTCAACAAGTAGCCCATCACAAGGTGCCTAAAGAACCTAGACTCATCTATAAACAGACAAAAATTGCATTTAAGACATTTAGATGTACCCATTAAGACTTGGGATCCAAACATAACATGTCTAGTCAGATTATTACAACTTGTCATCTGTATTCTATCAATGACTTGATATATTTCTTTCTCATAAACCGTGAGGAAGACATTAAGTGCTGGTGTAAAAGCTGGTGTAAAAACACTGGGTTTCCTAAAAACCTTAAATTCAGTATCCTGCCTCTCAGAAATATTAGTTCCATCATCAAAAAACATGTAAAGACAAATTACATGCAAACAAACATAAATTAATCATACAGTCAACAAAATCCACTTTAGCTGCGAGTATAAACGATAACTCTTTTGACAATATTGACAATTCATGCTGTGTTAAAACATGTCTGGAAATATTCCAAACTAAGTTGTGGCTCCCATTCCCCACATCTTTTTCATGGAGCCGTTCTGTTGGACAGAAGGGGGTTCTTTGCGTTTCTGTCCTTACTGTGTTTCATTGTCGAAAGAGTATTTCCTCCCTGCACGAATAGGGAAGGACAGAATTGGAAAATCCAGCTGAGACTGTGGGGGCAGTATCTTCCTTCTAACCACTGGACCCAAGTCACTGTGGGTAGCTGGTTCAGTACTTGTGGTAACACCAGGACAGTCCATCATTGGTGTGGAATACACCAACCTCAGAGGCTCCAGTGAAGTCACTTCAGTGCAATAAATTCCCACCCATGTTCATGGTATCAGAGGGCTCAACAATAGCCCCCTGCATAGGGGCTGAAACTGAAGTGGATGATGCCAAAATTGCTTCTTCGCTCCCTCAGTAGGAACAGAAGAATCTCTATTATCAGTACGATTAACAGTATGCTGTGTTCTAGGCCATGCTTTTATGAAAATCATTCATGTCCCGAACCAGCTTTTTCTTCTTCACATTTAGGAGATGTTGTTCATATGCATTCACTTTTTCTATGATGTCATTAAGAAAAATATCTGAAGCATCCAGTCTCAAACATTGTGTCAGCTCACACTGCTCTTCTCTAATCTGTTTGGCTAATTCAGCCTCATCAGGTAAGAAGTACTCGATCAAAAGCTTCAAATAGGCACAACCTGTATCCAAACTGATCTTCAGCCAACTGGCCAAAAGGTCTGGATAGGTGTTCCCATAGGTCGGCATGTTCAAGACACGCAGGCCTCTGGGAATAACATGATGTTCCAAGCAAGCCTCAAGGTGGAATCGTTAGCCTTGTAACATTTTAAACTTGTATAAATTATTCTCAAGATTTTTTCTCACCTCACAAGCCTTATTGTCCATAGTACAACAGCATTCTGATCAGTGTCCAGTCACAAATCCCCCATGCACAAGAGGATTTCGTTGAATATTCAAAAATGATGTAGTCTGTTCATTACAGGCAGATTTCCCAAATCTGAAGCATCTTCCGCCATAGCTGCAAACTGTATGAACAACAAAAACAAACCCAACTGCAGCAACCAAATGAAACTGTAAAACTGTAAAATTCCCCAATGCAGGCAGAAAACAGCTTGATATGCAGCTAAATCCAAAAACTTGATGAACCAGCAAGTAATCGTACCAAAAAAACTTTATTACGGAGAAAGAAAGTTAATACTTTCACAGTAATACCATACCGCTTCTTCAGACAAACATGAACGGTGACAGAATAACTTATATGCAAATGGCATCATCTGAAACAGCTTAACAGTCAATAAAACAAACATTCATGCAGCCACATTCTCAGCTTAAAGGCATATGAAGTAAATAATATTCACTAGCATAAAATCTAATAAAAAATAAAAAATAATAAAAATATTAGCACAACTAGATAAAACATGAAAATGTATTCATAAATATGTAAACAAACAACAATAAACACCCTACAGCTGTTTATTCCTTAATACAGGCTTAATGGGGACATGATCAGTCAACCCCATAGCTAGGTGTGCCCCCAACCTCAAGATTCACTCTAACCTGACCACCTCAGTACGAGTCACTATATATCCACCTCGCAGACCTGGGCTGATCACACATAATACCTGGAAGACAAAGTTGTGTTCAGGGCCAGTAGACAAAACATGTTTTGTTAGGGCATTAAAATCATATTGCTTCTTCATGCAATACACATGGTCCATAATTCTTTGTTTTAAGATCCTGTTCATCTTGCTGACATAGAATTTATAACAGCACTGACAATGTACTAAATAAACCACATTCCTGGTGGAGCAATCAGCAGATGCCCTCAACTTCCACAAGTAGCCCGTGCTAGGGTGCCTAAAAAACCTAGACTAATCTATGAACTGACAAAAATAATTGATAAATACATCAAAAACTAAGCATATGAGATTTGGTAGGCATAAATAGAAAGGTGAATATTTAATATAACACACAGTGATTGAAACTGTAGACTCATTTAAGGATCTGGGTATATGGGTAGATTCAGCTATCAGTTTTTCTAATCATATCATCCAATTGGTTAATGACAGTTATAGAACTATAGGTTTGCATAAAAAGATTTATAAAGACTAGGAAATCAAACATAATGAAGTCAGTGTTTATTAGTTACATTAGACCCAAACATGAGTATGGAATAACAATATGAAACCCTATAAGATAACAAGCATGAGTAAACTAGAAAGAGTACAGCGGAAATATACCAAGGGTATCCATGGATGTGAAAATGTAAGTTATTATGAAATACTAAAACATCGGAACTTGTTTATTACAGATATCTAAGAGGAGATCTTATTCAGGTATATAGGGCATTTAGAGACAACTACCTCTGGGAATGTTTGGGGTTATCAAGAAGTACTAGAGAATCATCAGACAACCTATGTAAGAGATTCTATAGGAATGAGAAGTGTACTAACTGGTTCTCTGACGGAGTAGCTGATGCATGGAACAGACTACCAAGTTACATTAAACCAAGTACTAGTTGCCTAGATACTTATGGGAAAAATTGGTTTGGTATATTGGCAAGCTAGAAGGGCATTAATGCTTGTGCTTGAAATATTTGTATCTATGTAAATAAATCTCCTTCATTCAAAACTGTTAACATAAACCATGTTTTTACCAGTGACGACATGCTTGGTTCCTCAAGTATATAATAACATATCTGTAGCATACATATAATGATTGAAGACATGCAACTGTCATGACAAATGTGTAAATCATGACACCTGAAACATGATCATAAGATATCTGTTCGGTATTCCATCAGATTCAAATGTGGTTGTATGTGTATTTTGTTTATTTGCATGAAAGTCAGCACAGAGCACCACAGACTAATTCCCATTCTAAGTTCAACACCTTAAAATATGATTACATATGCACTAATAATTTGCCATCAGCAACACAACTGAGCTTGGCAGTGCTGTGCTTCAGTCAAGAGTAAAAATGTATTTTCAAGAAATAATTCCTTGCTTAGGCTGTACGATGTCTGTATGTCTTTACTGAACTTTGAAAACAAGGGATTTGGATTTCAGTGATGTTGATTCAAGTAAGTCAGTATGTTAATGTATGTCTTTACTCAAATGGTTACCCTTGCAAAAAAAGCATTTGCAAAATGTTGGTTAATTCACACATAATCCATCACTGCTCTGCATTGCACTGCCGTATTTAAGAATTGTCTGTTTGTCTTATTAATGCACATTGTACATGCATGACACAAGCTAGTGACACTATAAATCTTTATTAATTTCATGCAATCATCCCAGATGAACTGTCAGGAATAGTTGATTGATAAATCACTGATTAACAGTTGTGATTGTCACTGGCATCCCATATTGTGAAAGAGGTAAATCTCCCTCACAGTACCACAATGTACATAAATGACAGTATCATAATCTTAGCAGAGAAGTACATTATTACATGGGATAAGCACATTGCTGTTATGTTAGCTTATCCACACACATGCAGAGTCCCAAAATGTGTGATGCACAGTAATAAATGTTCCAAACAGTGAAATCTTGCTAAGTACGAATGTGCATTTTCACATTGTTAAAGTCAGACTTCCCCTACAGAGCTTGTGATTCATATTGTGTTCTATAGATTATGTAACTAGATAGGTTCAGTTGCCACTAGGGGAACTTGTGTTTGTTTGGGAGAGGGTTCTAATGACAGGTTAGTAATGCCTCATTGTCAAATGTGCTATGTGCACTTCCAGTCAGGAAAATGCATTTAACTTTGGAAGCAGATCCCTCTGTATTTTATTCCACTTTTAACAGAAACATCATCTGTGAAACACAAGGATGAGGCATCATGACAAAAGTGCACTTTTCTCCTTAGGAGTCAAACTTCTGCACTGTGCTAGTAGATAGATAAGCAGTTCAAATCTGACAGTGGTGAACTTGTGTGTGTGGCTGCAATACCAGGTACATATGGCTTTCTGAAGAGATGTGCTGTATCAACTTCCAGCCAGGGGAAATTTTAACATGGGACAGGATTTCTACAATATACTAATGAGGTTATCTTGTCAAAAGTGCACTCTGTGCCTTTATACCTCAGACTTCTCCTGTGGTGCCTGTGGCTATTCTGTGACCTACGATTTGTCTAAATAGATAGGTAGAGAGTTTAAATTCAACATTGGTTAAATAATGTGACAGTCTGTGCTGTGATGTGCATTTCTGTACATAATGGTAGTCCTTATGTAAACTTCCACTTAGGAGTCATATTTTCACTGGCAGAGGACTACCCTTTGTACTACACACACGTAATTGCCAGTTTTTGAAACATAATGCTTACATCATGCACTCAGAAATTAATTACAACAGAGTGCTCATATGATTTATCCTGTGGTGCTGGCTGTTAATGCAGTACTCTCTCTAGACTATGTAAGTTTAGTGAGAGGAGGATTGAATCCAGCAATGACTGTGTGTGTGTGTGTGTGTGTGTGTGTGTGTGTGTGTGTGTGTGTGTGTGTGTGTGTGTGTGTGTGTGTGTGTGTGTGTGTGTTACTCTGTTATATTGTATAGTGAGTGGTTCTAATGCATGTAGTATGTGACCTGTCTAGTGTTACTGAGCAACATCTCATGTGGTGCATATAATTCAAGCAGTGTTATGTAACTTGTGATATTAGCTAATCTGTTCAGAATCAGCCATTACTCTTTAGACTCATACCAGTGCATCTCTGAATGTGCAGTTAGGTAACAATATTGTCATCCAGCTATCTGCTGTGTACATGTATGGCTGGAGATTCTTGTTAGAACAATATAAGCTCATTTTTCTCACAGAAATGCTTTATTAGATAATGATGATGCCATAGGATGACATTTGACTTTCCCATGGGAAATGCAAAAGTTTTTCCTGTGGTGTGAGGACATGCAGTATTGTTCTGCATGCTATTGTCCTAATAAGTTATGTGTTCAAATTTGTGATTATCCACAGATCATGCATGATTGCCATTTATTCTCATGTCACAGTGATGACTACATTGTTCATCAAGTTTGTTTGGGTAGACCTAGCAGTATGCAATGTTATGTGAGAAAGACAATATTGCAACAATCTTTTAAAGAAATTGCAGGCACATGTAAACTTTGAAGCCATAAACTGATGTCATGGCTTTAAAGACCAATATATCTCACAATTCTAAAACCACTTCCCCATGACACATTCATTATTCCCATTATCATGTAGCTTCTGTCAAGACATATCCCAGGATTCAGGAAGCTCGAAATTCTGTGCAGGAACAGTGTAGCTGTTCCTGCACTGAATATGGCCGACGTGTGATCCAGAAAACAGCTGATTTGACGTGCACGAGTGTGCCAAAACTATTCCTGCACGGACACAACTGCAGAATGCTAATTACCTTATTTCCTGGTCAAAAACATGCAAATGAGGTGAATTAGCGATTCAGTAAGCAGGCAGGTATCCGTGCAAGAACAGTGTTAGTTTCAGAAATATATTCGGTTACTAACCGAATACATTTCTGTAAATAACAAAATGGAGGCATGACAGCTCCCAAAAACATGTATTATAGTCTTTAGACATGCCAATGGCCAAATATATCACCATTGGCATGAAAAACTGCTTCATTTTTATAGAAATCAAAATTATTATTTTTTTGGCTGCTCTCAGCTGTTTAAGCATAGAGCAGTGGTTCGCAAATGGAATTGTGCCAAAAAAAAATGTAAAAACTCAGTTTTAGAGGAAATCTGCATTTTGCCATTGTAGTCTATGGCATGCAGAATCAAAAAAAATACCAGGGAATACTGGTTGTCAATGGGAAAGGCTCTGTGTTAGTTCAGTAACTATGGACTAAGGCAGTGGGGTATGCAAATGAGGAGAAATTTACTGAATCAAGAAAATTGTTGAAGTCCTAAACTGCACTTAACCATGTAGGTGCAATAGCATGATAGTGTAACTAATAGTACCAACAGACATGAAAAGAGGGTGGGTCAGTCATGGTGTAAGCACATTGGAGCCCTATGGTCCAGAGATAAGCTTAGCTAAGCACAGCTAAGCAAGGGGGTGTCTGAGGCTCTATTGACTTATTCCATGAAATAAAGAGCATGTTCGCATCCAGGGAAGAGCCATTTCTTTCGTGTTTACATTAGCTAAATGGGTTTGCACAGTGCGCACCTGGTCTAAAACAAACAAAAAAACTCCAGAAATAGCAGGACTGTTTACATTTGGGCACCAGGTTTGCACGGCACTCCTCGGGGCTTAAAATGGGATGAAATGGGAAGTTAAAAAAAGTAATAAAAGGAAAATAGCAGAATAAAAGCAATCAAGAACACATTACATAGCCATCAGATGGAATGCATCATAGTCAGCCAATCATACAGGCAGCATGTGCAGCACAAGAGTATAAACTATGTAAACACCTTATAGTCTGTTTTTTCCCCAAAACTCTGCACCATTGGTGTACACATGTGGGGGAATTTTAACTGGAAAATGTTAGGGGCTGCCATTGCTTTGATCCATCAGTATGTGCTAGAGGCTGAGGGCAGAGAGGAGGATAATGCTGACAACTGCCACAGACTGAGGAAAAAGAGAAGAGTGTTAAGACCTGGGGTAACTTACCAGAGGCTACATGATCTGGAGATAGTAGAGCACTACAGGGTGGACAGAGACATACTTCAGCAAATCACAGAGCTGTGTTGACCTCAAATCAGACCTAGAGCCTTCAGAGGGGAACCCATTCTAGTGGATACCAATGTATGTGTAGCATTAAGAATTCTAGCTACAGGGGGACAGCATGGGGGTCTCACAGGCATTTACATCCAGGATACTCCACCCCGGGGATCACGTCTATGGCTCTGCTTGACAGAGGTGCAGCTAACTAATTTATGGGATGGCAAAAGCTGACACTTACAGGCTAGGCTTATAAATGCCCTCAGGCAGATAGCCTAGTATCTATCTATGAACCTATAGGTTCATTGGTTCATATGTAGGTACTAGGCTATTGGCCCTAGGGCCTATATAAGCCTAGCCAAAGGTACCCTGGCTTTCGCCACCCAAGAAAATTATTTTCCTGTGCCACTGTTGAGCAGAGCCACAGAAGTGATCCCCGGGGTGAATTTCCTATCTCCCATCCAATCATCAAGATTTTTCTTGAACAGTGCTAATGAGGAGCTTTGTTTGATATAGATAGGTAGTTTGTTCCAGAGTATGGGAAGTCTCTGGGAGAGGAATCTATCCCTCCAGCATGTTCTGTTTATTGTGGTGACAAGGTTTAGGCCCCTAAAGTGTGTAGCTCGTAGGGATTGGGATTTCTTTAAGTGGAGCATGTCTAAAAGCTCTGGGTTTGACATAGCTTTGTGTGTTAGGCAGAGATAGCCTCTGAGTAGGCGATATGCAACGGAGTAAAGCTGCAGTTTTTTGAGACGGTCTGCATAGGGCATCTCTTTGAGGCTGGTAATCCTCTTTGTGAGGTATTTCTGTGGCCTTTCCAGTTGTTGTAGATGTCTTGTGAGGTACATACCAAAAGGGGCATTGTACTCTGTAATGGGTCTAATGAGTGATGAGTAGAGGGGAACAATGACCTCTTTTTTCCTGGATGAGAAACCTTATGTGATAAGGTGTGCCACATAAAAGGATTTCCTGACTACTGTGGCGATGTGATTATCAAAGGAGAGACTACTGTCCACCTGTGTCCCAAGGTCTCTTATCACACTTTCGGTGTTAAGTAGACTACCACCTATGTGGTAGTTCATCGGTACTGAGTTTTTACCAAAAGGAATGACAATGCACTTTTTGGCATTGAGCTTGAGGCCATGGCTTTGACACCAGGCATCTGTCTCAGCAAGACCCTTTTGTAGGATGTCCACATCTTTTGGAGTTTTGATTATGGATCCTAGTTTGCAGTCACCTGCGAACTTCATTAGCCAAAGACCTTCTGTGTTGGCCTGTACTTCAGAGAAGTAGATACCAAACAGGAGAGGACCCAGGACTGAACCCTGTGGTACTCCACTTGTCACTGGTCTGAAACTGGATTTGGAGTCTGCTACTTTCACAGTGTGGGTTCTGTCAGTGAGCCAGTTGGCAACCCATCTTGTGACATAGGGATTTATACCTAGTTTAGTGAGTTTATCTATAATTCCAGAGTGGGGGATGGTGTCAAAAGCCTTGGCGAGATCTAGATAGGCTGTGTGAACCACCTTACCTTCATCTACGGCTTTGGTGACTGCTTCAAAGAAGTTTATCAGATTTAGGAGGCATGATCTGCCTTTTACAAACCCGAACTGGGTGGGGTCCTGGGTTTGGAGGTTACCAATGTTATTGTTTATAAGTTCCATGATGATATGCTCCATAGCCTTGCAGACCAGGCTCGTTAGGCTAATGGGGCAGTAGTTTGTGGGGTCTGTGGTGGCTCCCCCTTTGTGGAGTGGGATAACTGTTGCTGTGTGCCATTCAGTGGACACATAGCCTGAGGTGAGGCTATGATTGAACATGGTACTTAGGTGGGGTGCCAGTTCATTCTGTAGTTCATGTAGAACACAGCCTGGGATGTCATCAGGTCCCATGGATGCTGTGTTCTTGGCTTTGGATAGTGTGTTTTTTACCTGTGCAGCTGTGATTACAGGAACTTTGCATTCTTCTGGTATAGAGATGGGCCCTTTAGGGGATGACAGAGGGTAAAGTTAGCACTGAATCTATCTGCCAGGATGTTGGCAATATCCATTGGTTCTGTATATTTAGTACCATTGTGCTGTAACTCAGAGCAGATCAGAGCATTGCCATTGAGATTCTTGACATAGCTATAGAATGCTTTGTGGTTGTCTTTAGAGTCAGTGGCGATTTTGTTTTCATAACTAGCTTTGGAGGATTTTATGAGGGATAGCAGCTTCTTACTGAAGCTGACCAGGGAGTTTCTCCAATCATGGGATTTTACTCTTTTTTTGCAACAGTTTCTTTATTCTGTTGTAGAGTTTGTTTATGACAGGGGACCACCAGATTGGCTTCCTTTTTTTGGAGGTTAGCATCTTGGTTCTGTTAGGGATTGCACAATCCATGCACTCATGTAAGTGCTTATAAAGTGCATTTGTGTAGGATTCAGCAGTCATACCTCTACTGTCCATCAGCATGGGTGTCGTGAAGTTTGCCACTTCTGTCTTAAGAAGCGTGAAGTTGGCTTTGGAGAAATTTTTTACTGTGGTTTCCCTAATGGGGGTGGGGGAGGGATGTGGATGTCTAGGGTGATTAGCTTATAGACGGATCTGACCAACGAGGAATTGACCTCTGGTGTGGAGCACCGGTTGCCCATGTTGGTAATAACCAGGTCTGGGATATCGCTGCCCCTGGTGGGGGTGTGTATAAGTTGGTCCCTATGAACCTAAGTTCCTGGATGCCATGCTACTAAATGCTGGTGAGCACATTTACTTCCCCAACACCTGTGAGGAGTTGACTAGCGATATGCATCTCTACCACCATGCAGCAGAATACCTGGAGGTACTGGGTGCCATAGACTGCATGCACATCCACATCAAAGCACTACCTAGTGAACAGGGTAGGGACTACATAAACTGCACGCACTTCCCCTCCATCAACTGCCAGGTCATGTGCAATGCCCAGAGCATTATCATGAATGTGTGTGCTGGCAGACCTGGAAGCTATCATGATCCCACATCTGACATTTGTCACAGCTGTACCAGACATTTGCCATGGGAGCATCTCATATGGTTATCTGGTGGGGGATACTGGCTATGCACTGGAGCCATGGATGATGACACCCATCAGAAAAGCACACGCACACACACCCACACAAGAACACCATAATGATGCACAAGCACAATCCAGAATCATTATAAAATGTGTGCTTGGGATGCTCAAGTCACTGTTCCACTGCCTTAACATATCTGGTGGAGCCTTACAGTACTCTCCAGCCACATGTGCACACATATTCATAGTATGTGTCATGTTACACAATATGATCCTGCAGAAACAGCTGCAGCAGGAACAGCATGGGGAAGGGCCACACAGCCAACCACCATTGCCAAATTCCCCACAGGCACAGAGGGATTCAGAGGAGGAAGCCCCTGAGCCTACTCCTGTAGCCAGACAGAGGTGTGCCCAGTATGCTCAGGCCTTGGCAAAGAGGCAACGCCTTCCAAACACACTGACACTGTAGGAACTGCAGGGACTGACATCTCTCTCTGACTCGTACACACAGTAAAATGGATGACACATATATCACATTACCTGTAACTTATCATGTATGGGATTATAAGTGTGTGTGTGTGTGTGTGTGTGTGTGTGTGTGTGTGTGTGTGTGTGTGTGTGTGTGTGTGTGTATGTTTGTAATAAGAAGTATTTTGATAAGTCTCCCACCCAGTGCCTTACTTTATCACTCCTGCTGATGTCATTCCTCTTATCAGCACCTTTGGCCAATTGTCAGCCCAATAAGCTCTGTAGCCCATGTGATAACTGCAGAGCACTGTAGTACAAATAACTAGATAGGCAGGTGTTCTACTCTCAACTCTGGCAAATGTGTGTAAGTCTGTATGTTTGTAGGAAGAGGTATTTTGATATGTTTCCCAACCACTGCCCTTCTTTATCAGTCCTGGTGATGTCATTCCCTTTATCAGCTCCATTGGCCAGTTGTCAGCTCAGTAAGCTCTGTACCATGTGCAATAACTGTGTAACACTATAGTACAAATAACTGGATAGGCAGGGGATCTACTCTCAGATCTGAAAAATGTGTGTGTGGGTATATAAGCATGTGTGTAAATGTGTATATTTGTAGGAAGAAGTATTTTGATAAGTTTCCCACCCACTGCCTTACTTTATCAGTCATGCTGATGTCATTCCACTTACAGGTTCATAGGTGTGTACTAGGCTAATGGCCCCGATGCCTTTACAAGCCCAGCTCATAGACGTGCCCTGCTATTGTTTCACCCAATTTTATTTCCCAGTGCCTCTATCAAGTAGAGCCACTGGAGTGATCCCTGGGGTGAATTTTCTATTATCTATCCACTCATCAATATTTCTTTAGAACAGGGTTGGCTAGGTGCTCTGTTTGACATGTATGGGAAGTCTATTCCAGGGCATGTGCAGTCTCTGGGTGAGGAACCGGTCCCTCCAGTATGTTGTGTTGATTTTGGTAATGAGGTTGAGGTCTCTACAGTGTGTGCTGCAAAAGGATTGGGATGTCTTTAGATGTAGCATTTCTAAAAGAGCTGGGTCAGACATAGCTTTGTAAGTCAAGCAGAGATTGCCTCTAAGTAGGTAATATGAGACAGAGAATAGCTGGAGTCTTTTGAGTCTGCCTGTGTATGACATGTATTTAATGCCTAGGATCCTCTTTGTGAGGTACTTCTGTGGCCTCTCCAGCTGTTGCAGGTTTCTAGTAAGGTACATGCCAAATGGGCCATTATACTTGATGATTGGTCTAATGAGGGAAGAGTAGACAGAGATGATGACCTCTTTTTTCCTGCATGCAAAACTCTTGGTAATGAGATATGCCACATTGAAGGACTTCCTGACCACAGTGGCAATGTGGTAGTTGAAGTAGAGGTTGCTGCCAACCTGTGTCCCCAGATCTCTTATAATACCTACAGTGTTCAGTGGGCTCCCATCGGTGTGGTACTTAGTGGGAACCGAGTTTTTACCAAAGGGGATGATGATACATTTGTGGTGTTAAGCTTCAGGCCATGGTTTCCACACCACTCATTGGTCTCAGTGAGGCCTTTCTGTATGATGTCTGCATCAGTTGTGGAGTTAATGATGACTCCCAGCTTGCAGTTGTCTGTGAACTTGGTCAGCCAGAGTTCCTTTGTGTTGGCCTGGACTCCTGAGAAGTAGATGGTGAAC
Organism: Protopterus annectens; assembly: GCF_019279795.1. Lineage (NCBI taxonomy): Eukaryota > Metazoa > Chordata > Ceratodontiformes > Protopteridae > Protopterus > Protopterus annectens. The sequence goes on from NC_056746.1 coordinate 1,125,506,094, forward strand.
AGGAAAGTGCCCAGGAGTGATCCCTGTGGGACTCCACTCATGACTGGTTGGCAGTCTGACTTGTAGTTTGCTACTTTCACACTGTGTGCTCTATCTGTAAGCCAATTTGCAACCCTGGAAGCTATCATGATTCCCACATTTGACATTTGTCACAGCTGTACCAGACATTTGCCGTGGGAGCATCCCATATGGTTATCTGGTGGGGGATACTGGCTATGCACTGGAGCTGTGGATGATGACACCCATCAGTAATGCACACACACACACACACACACACACACACACACACACACACACACACACACACACACACACACACACAAGAACACCTTAATGAGGCACAAGCACAAACCAGAATCATTATAAAATGTGTGCTTGGGATGCTCAAGTTACTGTTCCACTGCCTTAACATATCTGGTACAGCCTTACAGTACTCTCCAGCCACATGTGCACATATATTCATAGTATGTGCCATGCTACACAATATGATTCTGCAGAAACAACTGTAGCAGGAACAGCATGGGGAAGGGCCACACAGCCAACCACCATTGCCAAATTCCCCACAGGCACAGAGGGACTCAGAGGAGGAAGCCCCTGAGCCTACTCCTGTAGCCAGACAGAGGTGTGCCCAGTATGCTCAGGCCTTGGCAAAGAGGCAACACCTACCAAACACACTGACACTGTAGGAACTGCAGGGACTGACATCTACTCATGCACACAGTAAAATGGATGACACATACATCACATTACCTGTAACTTATCATGTATGGGATTATAAATGTGTGTGTGTGTGTGTGTGTGTGTGTGTGTGTGTGTGTGTGTGTGTGTGTGTGTGTGTGTGTGTGTGTGTGTGTGTGTATGTTTGTAATAAGAAGTATTTTGATAAGTCTCCCACCCAGTGCCTTACTTTATCACTCCTGCTGATGTCATTCCCCTTATCAGCACCTTTGGCCAATTGTCAGCCCAGTAAGCTCTGTAGCCAATGTGATAACTGCATAGCACTGTAGTACAAATAACTAGATAGACAGGTGTTCTACTCTCAACTCTGGCAAACGTGTGTAAGTCTGTATGTTTGTAGGAAGAAGTATTTTGATAGGTTTCCCAACCACTGCCCTTCTTTATCAGTCCTGGTGATGTCATTCCCCTTATCAGCTCCGTTGGCCAGTTGTCAGCTCAGTAAGCTCTGTACCATGTGCAATAACTGTGTAACACTATAGTACAAATAACTAGATAGGCAGGGATCTACTGTCAGATCTGAAAAATGTGTCTGTGGGTATATAAGCATGTGTGTAAATGTGTATATTTGTAGGAAAAAGTATTTTGATAAGTTTCCCACCCACTGCCTTTCTTTATCAGTCATGCTGATGTCATTCCACTTACAGGTTCATAGGTGTGTACTAGGTTAATGGCCCTGAAGCCTTTACAAGCCCAGCCCATAGAAGTGCTCTGCTATTGTGCCACCCAATTTTATTTCCCAGTGCTTCTTTCAAGTAAAGCCACTGGAGTGATCCCTGGGGTGAATTTTCTATTACCTATCCACTCATCAATATTTCTTTAGAACAGGGTTGGCTATGTGCTCTGCTTGACATGTATGGCAAGTCTATTCCAGGGCATGTGCAGTCTCTGGGTGAGGAACCGGTCCCTCCAGTATGTTGTGTTGATTGTGGTAATGAGGTTGAGGTCTCTGCAGTGTGTGCTACAAAAGGATTGGGATGTCTTTAAATGTAGCATTTCTAAAAGAGCTGGGTCAGACATAATTTTGTAAGTCAAGCAGAGATTGTCTCTAAGTCGGTAATATGAGACAGAGAATAGCTGGAGTCTTTTGAGTCTGCCTGTGTATGACATGTGTTTAATGCCTAGGATCCTCTTTGTGAGGTACTTCTGTGGCCTCTCCAGCTGTTGCAGGCTTCTAGTAAGGTGCATGCTAAATGGGCCATTATACTTGATGATTGGTCTAATGAGGGAAGAGTAGACAGAGATGATGACCTCTTTTTTCCTGCATGCAAAACTCTTGGTAATGAGATATGCCACATTGAAGGACTTCCTGACCACAGTGGCTATGTGGTAGTGGAAGTAGAGGCTGCTGCCAACCTGTGTCCCCAGATCTCTTATAATGCCTACAGTGTTCAGTGGGCTCCCGCCGATGTGGTACTTAGTGGGAACCGAGTTTTTACCAAAGGGGATGATGATGCATTTGTTGTGTTAAGCTTCAGGCCATGGTTTCCACACCAGTCATTGGTCTCAGTGAGGTCTTTCTGTATGATGTCTGCATCAGTTGTGGAGTTAATGATGACTCCCAGCTTGCAGTTGTCTGTGTACTTGGTCAGCCAGAGTTCCTTTGTGTTGGCCTGGACTCCTGAGAAGTAGATGGTGAACAGGAAAGTGCCCAGGAGTGATCCCTGTGGGACTCCACTCATGACTGGTTGGCAGTCTGACTTGTAGTTTGCTACTTTCACACTGTGTGTTCTATCTGTGAGCCAATTTGCAACCCACCTAGTGATATAGGGGATGATGCCAAGTTTGTTGGGTTCATCAATAATTCCTGTCTGCGGAGTGGTATCAAAAGCCTTGGCCAGATTGATGTAGCCTGTATGCAGTGTCTTGTCATCATACACAGCCCCGTGACTGACTCAAAGAAATCAACCAGGTTGAGCAGGCATGATCTCCCTTTCACAAAACCAAACTGTGTGGGGTCAGGAGTTAGGAGATTACCTATATCTTTGTCAATCAGGTCCCTGATGATGTGCTCCATAGCTGTATATATCAGACTCATCAGGCTAATGGGCTGATAATTCCCAGGGTCTATAGTCACTACCCCATTATGGAGAAGGATAACTGTAGCAGTTCACAATTTGGGAGGGAGAAAGCCTGAGGTGAGGCTGTGACTGAGCAGGTCACACAGATGTGGTGCCAGGTCTCTTTGTAGTTCATGTAGAACACATCCAGGGATATTTTTGGGTCGCATGAAAGCTGTATTCTTGCCCGTGGACAATGCAGGTTTAATCTTGGCTGCAGTAATCCTGGGTGCCTGGCATTCATCTGGCATTATGAGTGTTCCCTTAGGGGGGAGAGAGGGGTAAAACTGGCACTGAATGTGTTGGCAAGAATGTTGGCAATATCTGTTGGCTCAGTATAGGAGGTAGCATTGTGCAGTAACTCTGACACTTCTGGAGGTTCTTGATATAACTATCAAAGGCTTTGTGATTGTTCTCAGTGTCTGCTGCAATTTGGCCATCATATCTGACTTTAGATGATTTTATGAGGGATCTCAAGTTGTTGCTGAGGTTAATAAGGGAGGTTTTCCAGTCTTGGGACTCCACCTTTTTCTGCAACAGTTTCTTCCTTCATTTGTACAGGTTATTAATGGCAGGGGACCACCCGATTAGCCTCCAGTGCTTGAAGGAGAGCGTCTTGGTTCTGTTGGCTATGGCTAGTTCCATGCATTTATGTACATGTACAGTGCATTTTTGTATGACTCGGCAGTCATGCAGCTATTTTCAATTGGCATGGCCTACTGTTGTCAAGCAACAGTCCCATATGTTAGTAATCAACACAGGTCAAGGATGTTGCTTCTTCTACTGGGGGTCAGAATGAGCTGGTCCAGTGTATTGGAAATGATGAATTCCAGGAAGCGTTTAGCCAGTGTATTGGTGCTTGAGCACTTTTCCCAGTTGATGGAGAGGTACTTGAAGTCTCCTATTATGAGAGTGTTGGGTTGGACCTTGATAGATTTCAGGGTGTTGAGGAATGTGGAATGAGAGTCTAATGACATGGATGGGGACCTATAGCAGGCTATGACCTGAATTTCACTATTACCCAATGTCAGTTGTACCTGAAGTATCTCAGGTGCATTATGCTGGGATACTAGTCTGGAGGTGTGCATATCCTTTATGAATATGGAGACACCACTGCCTTTGGTGCTGTGGTCCATGTTTTGGGGCTGACAGGTGTACAATGAGTTATAGCCTGGTAGTGCAGGTGTGCTGTCTGCTGCTGTAAACCAGGTCTCCATTACAGCACAAATGTCAATGTTCTCCATTCTGAGGAGTGCTTCGATTGACTGCATCTTGAGATTTAGATGTCTAGTGTTGAGCAGCATGACCCTCAGATTGCATTTATTTATAGCTGTTACTGTGGTAATTTGATTTGGAATACCACCTAAAAAGGCACTATAGGGGTGACAAGACACTTATCCAGTACCTGGAAACCCAGGGATAACAGATGCAGGCCATCTCTGGCAAGGCATCACAGTCTGTCAATTAAGTCATCCCAAGCAGACAGATACTGGATCCTCTGAGAATGACACCAGATACTTAAACCAATTGTTGAAGTCAATAATTTGTTGTCTGTACTGTGATATAATTCTGGGTGACAATAGTATACTGCTCAGGGGTACTGTCATACCTGCCTGGCCCACATAATCACATAATCTGAGAGCTCCACCATGTCTCTTTTCATGTAGTCCAGGGAGGTGCATTTCAGGTCATTCAACCCACATGGATAATGATAGAGTCATACTTGTAGTTGTTGTGGAGTGACCTGACTGGGTGTGTTATGTGTTGGATTCTGGCATCTGATAGACAGCTGACTGTTACCTTCTCCATATTCAACCTAGTGAGTGGGACATTTGTGTCCCTCACTATTGAGTCACCTTAGATTACTGTATTGGGCAAGGTGGATAGCCCTTAGAGGCTTAGGTTGAGGGGCACACTTTGTAGGTGAGATATGTGCCCTGTGGTTTGTACTGTGTTGTGGTAGAGACGGTGTCTGTCTTGGTGGTCTCTGCTGTTTGGGTACATGTCTACTGAGTGCCTCTGTGAAGGTGGATGTGTGATTTTTGTTTGTATGTCAGAGATATGATAGTGGGTGTTCTAGAGAGCAATGTGTTCTGTGTGGTGTGGTGCAAGTGTTAACCCTTCTCTTGACCAGCTAGTGCAGTCTTCACTGGAGAGTGCATATCTTCCAATTTGGTGATATAGGGGTATCTCTCACAAGTCTCAGTGTTGGAAGTTTAGAGGAGAGGGTTGTCTGTGTACATGAGGCAGTTGCAACAGTGCCTCAGAATGCCCAAGCGCACCAGGTTAATGGGCGAAAGCACAGAGAACTGCACTTTAATCATGCCAGGAGGGGTGGTCATCATTACTAAGTACTGAAGCTAATTCTGTGATGAATGACTATTGCTGATGGTTCTCAGGTGTGCTAGAATAATTGATACAAAAACCTGTTGAAGTGCAAAGCTATTGGGCTATTTGAAGTGCAACAGAGAAAGAACTAGCAAGATCTAAGGGAAAAACTGAAGGCAGACTTTCTGGCACCTGTAAAAGTTTACCTCAGCTGTGCAGTTATCAGCACCTTTGGCCAGTTGTCAGTCCAGTAATCTCTGTAGCGTGTGCAGTAACTGAATAACACAATAGCACAAATAACAGACTGGTGTGTGTGTGTGTGTGTGTGTGTGTGTGTGTGTGTGTGTGTGTGTGTGTGTGTGTGTGTGTGTGTGTGTGTGTGTGTGTGTGCATGACTCTGCGTGCGTGTGTGTGTGTGTGTGTGCGCGTGCGTGTGTGTGTGTGTGTGTGTGTGTGTGTGTGTGTGTATACTTTACTAGGCCTGTTGATGTTATTCAACTTAGAAGTACCTTGGGATGAGGTGAAATCATATAAGCTCTGTGGCACATCTGATAACTGTGCAACACTATAGTAATAATAACTAGGTAGGTAGGGGTTCTAATTTCAATACTGGTAACTGTGTGTGTTTGTGTGAGAATCATATACTGTGTGGGCTATACCATTTTGAGTTGTGTACCACCCACGCCTGTTTACCACCTGCTGATGGCATTACTTTATATAGAGTGGTAACAACATCTACTGCATATGCAGCATGTTAAACCATTGTACAGGCCATACCAGTCCTCTGTACAGATGTCTATGGAATATCCAGATGTTTGCAACCTATATGTAGTCTGTGTCCCTTAACAATGCCCATGCATGTGATATTGTTGCCAAATCAGCCATATTGAGTGTAGTGACACACATGCCAGCATCAGGTATCATACCTGACTGAAACATAATACTGATACAATGTCTGCTACCCTATCACTTGTCCAGGCTTGTCGTAGCAATACATGACTCCGGATTCTATTTCTGGTGGGTTATCTCACCATCCATTAATGCATTCACAAGATTACATGTTGTAAGAGGTAGTGGGTTATGTCCCATGCATATGATCTATGTGGGACATGTCATGTGTATGTAGTACTGCAGTACATTTAAGTGGCTATGTAGTTTACTAATCTGTCTATTGCCAACTGTGTTTGTGTTACTGTATGCCCATCCCCTGTGTCAGTCCTTACTGTGTGTCTGCAAAGGATATCTCATTTTGTCTCCCTGTTCCAACCTGTGAACTCAGGAATGCATACCACAAACCTGTCATACACAGAATCATGCATGACCTCATCAACTGCATTAGGGTTGAGTGTATGGGAAAGAAATGGCAGGGTCAACAGTTGTTGATAGGTGAATCTGTTACAGTTAATGTAATGGCTATGCTTGTGATGGACCTGCTGACCATATTGCAGTAACCTATTCTGTATGTATGAGCCTGTGGTACTACACAACACTGAGGTGACACTGAGGTGACATGTCTGAAGGCTACCTGTCTGTTACAAGGGGTATGTATGCAAGGTCACACTGTCTGACAACAGTGTCACTCACACACTGTTGCATGCATACACACCTGGTACATGTACATATGAAGCTGTACCTTGCCTATGACATGGTCAGTGTATTTCCACTCTGCAGTACTCCCTCTTGGGAATGTCTGCAGGGCCACAGCTTGCAGACACACACACCTGGAACACAAACAGAATACAGCATGTCAGACTACATTCAGTCAGTGGTACTAACAGCAATAATGCATCCTGGCTAATAAGGTACATACACCTGTATGTGTATCCATAACAAATACAAGCAGACAGCACCTTGCACAGTATTACATAGCTACATTGTACTATATTCACCCTGTGCATCAGACTCATATTAGCATGTCCCTGTATCAATGATATGGCAGACAGGGATGTGGCACAGGTATCATCATATGCACAGGGTGTGGTGTGGGTTTGCCAGATGCCTAGGCTGGGCCATACGGTTGACATCATGTGTGTGTGTTTGGAGGGGTATCCAATAGATGGGCTGTGCAGAGGTGCAGTGCATGTCTGGAGGTGACCTGTCTGTGATACAGACGTGTGTGTGTGTGTGTGTGTGTGTGTGTGTGTGTGTGTGTGTGTGTGTGTGTGTGTGTGTGTGTGTGTATGTATGCACACAGTCACGGCATGTGGCTGCCCAACACAGGAGTATGTTGGACAGCTGTGGACCGTACATGGCAGGGTGTTTGGTTCATCGTCTCTGGCCACAGACATGGGAACTGGTCCTGCCAGGGGTCTCACTGGCACCACCAGGCCCAAGGCCAGATGGTGACTTCTGTCTGCTGGATCCATGTCCCTGACAGTACAGGCCAGGACCAAGTGCCCATGGCTTGCTCCGGTGTGATGTGGACAGCAACCCCCCTTTAGTAGTGCTGGTGTCACTGCCACTATGGGGCAGTGTGAAGGTGCCCGGCCCCATAGACTCTCAGCTGTTGTTGGTGCTGACCTACATTCACATAGCCAATGCCCATCTCCCACCACACTCTCTAGCACAGACATGCCACGGTCAAGGATTGCCAAGATCTCATTCCACTGTTTATTCATGACCTCAATATTTTGATGTGTGGCCTCAAAAAGGTCATGTATGTCACCACATAAATAATCCTGAGCATTTGTCTGGTGTGGCATTCATTATGTGCCTGTGTATCCATGACAGCCTGAAACATGCATCTGGTGACACTTGCTGTGGTACTTGCAACAGTGGCTTGATGAGCAGCAGTCCACCTGCCTGTGTGGGACCTCGCCTGCACTCTGGCCATGACCAGTGTCTACACTCACACCTGCCATAGTCACCACACTAGCCTCTTCCATGCCACCACCTGCCAACTGTCCATCATCTGTGGGGTATGTGTGGGCATTGTCACTGTGTGTGTGGGGATAGTGTGGACAACAGTGGGATGCCAACCAATGGCACAGATTCAGCCCCTGACAACCCCACCTGTACCTCACTATTCCTATCATCATTGTCAGAGTCTTCAGAGAGACTGACATCAGTTCATAGGTTCATAGGTTCGTACTAGGCTATCAGCCCTAGGGCCTATACAAACCTAGCCATAACAATTCCCTGGCTATTTCTTCCCACACTATTTACTTCCCTGGACCCCTGTCTAACAGGGTGACTGACATGATCCCCGGGTGAATTTCCTTTCTCCCATCCAATCATCAAGGTTCCTTTTGAAGAGGGCCAAAGAGGTACTCTGCTTGATATGTATGGGCAATCTATTCCAGAGTCTGGAGAGTCTCTGGGTCAGGAACCTATCCCTCCAGCATGTTTCGTTTATTGTGATGACAAGGTTTAGATCCCTGGAGCGTGTGGCTCTGAGGGATTGGCATTTCTTTAAGTGTAGCATGTCCAACAGCCCTGGGTTTGACATGGCCTTGTATGTTAAGCAGAGATCGCCTCTGAGTAGACTATATGCGACAGAGTATAGCTGGAGTTTTTTACGGTGGTCAGCATAGGGCATCTGCTTTAGGCCTGTGATTCTTTTAGTGAGGTATTTCTGCGGCCTTTCCAGTTGTTGCAGATGCCTTGAGAGGTACATACCAAATGGGGCATTGTATTCTATAATGGGTCTAATGAAGGGATAAATACAGTGGGACAATGACCTCCTTTTTTCTGGATGAAAATCCCTTAGTGATGAGGTGTGCCAAATAGAATGATTTCCTGACTGTTGTGGCCATGTGGTTATCGAAGGTGAGACCACTGTCCACCTGTGTCCCTAAGGCTCTTATCACACTTTTGGTGTTTAGTGTACTGCCCCCTATATGGTAATTCACGGATACATGTTTTTTCCCAAAGGTAATAACTATACATTTCTTGGTACTGAGCTTGAGCCCATGGCTCTGGCACCAAGTATCTGTTTCTGTAAGGCCCTTTTGTAGAGTATCCACATCATTTGAGGATTCAATAATGGCTCCCAGTTTGCAGTCATCTCTGAACTTTGTTAGCCAGAGTCCCTTAGTGTTGGCCTGTACTTCAGAGAAGTAGATGCCAAACAAGAATATTCCCAGGACTGAACCCTGAGGTACTCCACTTGTCACTTGTCTGGAGCTGGATTTGGAGTCGGCTACTTTTACAGTGTGGGTTCTATCAGTAAGCCTGTTAGCAACCCATTGGGTGACGTAGGGATTAATGCCCAGCTTAGTAAGTTTTTCTATGATTCCAGAGTGGGGGATGGTGTCAAAGGCCTTGGCAAGGTCTAGATAGGCTGTGTGGACCCCCTTAATCTTGTCCATGGCTCTGGAGACTGATTCGAAGAAGTCAATCAGGTTCAGGAGACAAGATCGGCCCTTCATGAACCCAAACTGGGTGGGGTTCATTGTTTGAAGGTTGCTGATGTCTTTGTGTATAAGTTCCATGATAATACACTCCATGGCCTTACAGATAAGGCTTGTCAGACTGATGGGATGGTAATTTCCAGGATCCAAGGAGGATCCCCCCTTGTGGAGTGGGATAACTGTAGCTCTGCGCCACTCAGTGGGCATGAAACCTGAGGTGAGGCTATGATTAAACATGACACTTAGGTGAGGTGCCAGTTCATGTTGTAGTTCATGTAGTACACAGCCCAGGATGTCATCTGGTCCCATAGATGCTGTATTCTTAGCTTTGGAGAGTGCATTTTTAACTGTGTGGACGTTATTACTGGAATTTGGCAATTGTCCGGTATTGAGATGGGCCATTTAGGGAGTGAGAGGGGGGTGAAGTTGGCACTGAATCGATCTGCCAGGATATTGGCAATATCCTTGGGATCAGTATATTTAATGCCATTCTCTTTTAGCTCAGATCAGATCTGAGCATTGCCATTTAGATTCTTGACATAGTTATAGAATGCCTTGTGGTTGTCTTTGGAGGAACCCCAAACCCCATCACCACCTGTGAGGGGAAGATAACATACGAACATTAATACCTGCACTTCAAAGTTGGCTGGTACACACAAGCAAACACACACACACACGCGCACACACACCCACACACACACACACACACACACACACACACACACACACACACACACACACACACACACACACACCCACACACACAGACACTTACAGGTGAGGTGGTACAAATCTGTTACACAGACCTCACATTACCCAAATGGTGACATGCATGACTCGCGGCCCTCAACATCATGCATTGCAGCCAGTTTTATTCCATGTAAGTAACAATATAGGACTCTGGGATACATGTAGTGTTAATAGGTGATGGCCTTCCCCAGCACAGACTGCACCCATGTACACATCATTGCTGTTCACCTGTATAGCACAGTGGTAAGTACTACAGAACATCCCTCACAACTGGACAGACCCTTGCAGAATGTGTAGATGTCTGGCTCATATATTTGCTCTGTTTCTCATAACCCCTGTGTTTTTCTGATACATAACTTGGATGATCTGAGGAGTGACGTCACTAATACCTCCAAACCAGCAGTAAATGTATGGTCACACAAATCCTGTTACACCACCAACTTTCTAAGCTTACAGTGGATATGATAAGTGTGCACAACCCTGTTACCATGCCATGTTCTTGTAATATATAAAATGAGACTGTAATAATGAATTCAAAATATTACCCACCTTTCATGTGACATATGACCTGTGCAATCAAATCGATAAACAAACAAATGTGTTACGTGTAAAATATAATGAATGAAATATGTACAATATGGTGGTTGCAAAAGTGTGCACACACTTAAAATGATACTTTTTGAAGCACCTTGTAAGTGACTTACACCATTCACTCTTCCTGGGAAGGTATCTTTCAGCATGGCATATTCTTGACTTGGCATTATTTGGCCACTCTTCCTTGCAAAGGTCCCCCAACTCTGTCATATTGCAAGGGCAGCTCATGTGCACAGCCCTTGCCAAGTCATATTAGGGTTTTGCTATTGGGTTTAGGTCTAGGCTCTGGCTGGGCCAATCCATAACCATGAGTATGTTCAGGTGGAGCCATTCTTAGGTAGCTTTGGATGTATACTTTGGGTCTTTTTCATGTTGAAGGCTGACACCCCTCCCCATCCTCAGCATTCTTGCAGACACCTGATGGATTTGGGCCAGACGAGAGTGTTATTTGAAACTGTTCAGAATTCCCAACACTGTGACTACAGGCCCATTTCTAGCTTTGGAAGAGCATCCCTACAGCAGGCCAATGCCACCAGTGTTATTCACCATGGGGATGGTGATCTTCAGGTGAAGAAAGGTGTTGCTTGTGCACCACACATACCTTCTGGTATTGTGGCTGTGAGGTCGAGCCATAGTCTCATTACACCATAACACATTTTCACACATGCCTTAGGGAGACTTTATGTGCTGTATCACAAATTGTATCCACCCCTGGATGTTTTTTGGTGTGGGGAAATGCTTCCATCTTCTGACCCTACCCCATAAGCCAGATCTATGCAGAATATGGGAGATTGTTCTCACATGTATTACACAACACCAGTACTTGCAAGAGAGTCTTGCAACTCCATCAATGTTACTGTATGTCTACTAGCAGCCTGCTTGACCAGGTTTTGACATGTCTTTTCATCAGTTTTGGAGGGACTCAGGTTCTTTTCAACAGCACTCTTGTCCCATATTCAATCCATCTTTTGATGACTGTTTCCACTGTGTTCCATGGTGTATGCAATGTTGTGCTAATGTTGTTGTACCCTACTCCAGACAGATACCTTTCAAATATGAGATCCCTTTGTTGCTTTGTAAGGTGTCTGCAAGCCATGATTGCTGCTGCTGCAGGCAACTGAGCAAATGGCATGAATATTCTACTTGCACAGCAGACTGTTATTTGGTGTTACTCAGAGTGCCTTTACTTGATGGCAGGTGTGTACCCAAGCAGGCTGAATGCTGTCAGTAAATGACAGGCTGTTGCAATAAAATATTATTTGAAGGGTATGCACACGTATGCATCCAGCTTATTGTAAGGTTTGTATAAACAATATTTGGTGCCCAATGGATTGATTGGTTTTACAAGTGAATTGTTCATGTTATAGGTCACATTAAAGGTTGAAAAAGATGTGAACTGACATATTGTGGTCTCAGTTTGTATATATCACAAACACCAAGCATCTTAACAGGCATGTGTACACTGTTTATATCCACTGTATAAGAGTAATGTTCACACATGTCCCTACCTTAGGCCATTTGTCCCCCCATTTTGTTGGTCTCTGTCCAGAAGTCTTGCACTGACAGGTTGTGAGGTATGCCACAGGAATGTTACATTCTCTTCAGATAGGTACCCATGGTGACTACTGTGATGTAATGCAGTTATCCCACCACAAGTGAGCATGCACATAAAGCAACATGGCTATGAGTGTCAGTTGTGTGCATGGTAAATTGCATGCCCTTCACATGCTTGGGGTATTGGCAAATCGCAACAGAACAATTCAGGCTGCTGTCCCACATGCAGACTGGAGGAGCCTAGGTAGTTGTGGGAGAAAGGTATTGTCAGCAGACTCACATGTGGCTTGGTACAGGATGGATGCAGCATGTCTGCAGATTTACTGTAGAACTCCAATACTACACAAAATGTCTGTCCTTCACCATAGATGTGCTCTTCTATGAAGTATAAAATGCCATCCACACTGCAATCTGACCTGACACATGCATGTAGATGCTCTAAAAATACAAGTATGTCTGCTACACTAGTCTAGTAATCTCCACTGGGGCCTTACCTGCATGCTCCTTGTCCATTGTCTGGGTGCCACCCACCTCCAGTGTCTGGCGGTCTGTACCCTGATGTACTGGGATGGGTGCCCCAAGGTTGGTAAGGAGCACCTCGGTGGGTGTCAGTGGGGCCTGCATAGCTGGGACCCACCTGTGGCTGTGTGGTCCGTGGCCACAGCATCGGCCCTTTGCCGGGCATAGCATATGAGGTTGGTTGCACGGTGCTGGACCTACTCATGTGTATGTGCATGCAGGCCAACATTCCTTACACTGTCGACAAAGTCATCCCACAGGGTGGTCCTCTCCCGCAAATGATGCTGGCTCCAGCCAAATATTATGGCATGGTTCTGTAGTATGGCTTCTATGATTATATTTGTCTCAGCCGCTGAGAAAATTGACCTTCACTGATGCAACATTGCACCTGAAAGAAATAAACAGGGAAACACATCACAGGACCTCATACATTTGGCAACAGTATGTACAGATCCTGCACATCTACACTGAATACCAGTAGCCACCACTCACAATCACACCATACCCCTGTAATCTATTGGTGCAGTATCAGCTTGCATTGCATTCCTGGTCCTGACATTCATATTCTCCCCAATGAAGGCCAGTTAATTGCATAATCCTCTATTCCTCATTCAAGTCTTTCTAGAGGAATGACATTGGCCATCTTCCATGCAGATGGGGTGTGGATGGTAGCGAGGCTTGGTGTGACTACAGTGTGTTTTGGAGCTGGGAGCAGATGCCTGAGTTCATGTAGGATGCAGACAGGGATGTTATCAGGTCCCATGGATACTTAGGTTTGTTGACTTTCAGTAGCCAATATATGCCTGCTCACTGGTGATGAGTTGAGGGGTGTAGATGCTGTGCATATCCACCTATAGTGATGCTGAGCCAGGGGGTGATGTTTGCCCTAACCCTATCTGCAGCAGGTAGGCTATAGCTATGTTGTGTGTGTATGTGGAATGATTAACCACCATTACAGGGTGGGTTGGTTATTGCCTCTGAGATTGCAGACATATGTGAAGATGGCCTTCTGACTGGCCATGGTGGATGTGTCCAGTTTGTACTCATAGTTAGCCTTACAGTAATCCACCTATGACCTTATATGCTTGTTTAGACAAAGGCTGACTTGAAGCCAAGTTGGTGCCTGCTCCTACTTTGCCCTGTACAGCCAATATAGGGACTAAGTCTGTGGTTTGTGTATTGCTGCTGTCCAGCAAAGGAGGCTACTCTACTTTGGTGGAGGCAGGTTTTATAAATAAGGTATTGCTGAGTCAATACAGCTATATAGGTGTTCATATAGCTGTTTGTAGTAGGCATGGACTCAAAGTCATAACACAGTTGGACATCTCTCCAGTTTCAAACAGATAATCATGCTTATTGTAGTACCCATGGCTGTGTCAGGGCAATGCAACAACCAGTAGCTGTAGAAATGTCACTGTTGGATGCACAGTAACTAAGATTATGCACATGTACAACTGACATTTTTGCATCTCATGTCTGTTGTTATGAGGCAGCCAGATAGACCTACTCATACTGACATGTGCACAGGTAATACCTGATATACATTTCTGTTCTATGTCAGTATGGCACACTTTATTCACACTCTTGCTGCCCAGTCATCCCACTCAACCCGTTACAGCAGGACATCTGTAGGACACCACACATACATGGGGGGAAATGGGACAACATTAGTGACAATGTCTTAATATTGCTGCAACCCAGTTGAGTCATTTGATAGCACAGTAGCCTTTGCATTGACAGACATACCCTGGAGGATGTCCAACACTCATATGGCAGGAAGAGAGGAGAAAGGCTAGGAGTGTGGTAGTGAGGGTACGAACTTTTAATGTTGGCAGTATGACTGATATGGAGACAAAGCTAGCTGATATGATGGCCAGAGGTGGGTTGATATATTGCGTGTGCAAGAGACCAGATGGAAAGGGAGTATGGCTAGGTGTATCGTAAGCAGGTCACAATTGTTCTATCATGGTGTGAATGGGAGGAGAAAGAAGGTCGGGGTTATCCTGAAGGAACAGTATGCCAATAGTGTTTTTGGAGGATGAAATGAGTGTCAGATAGAGTGATGTTTATGAAGCTGGAAACTGATGGTGTAATAATGAATGTTGGTAGTGCATATTCTATGCAAGTTGGTTGTCTGATGGATGAGAAAGAGAAATGTGAAGTCAGTTGGATGACATGGTGATGACTGTACCCAAGGGTGAGAGAGTGGTGATTGTAGCAGATTTCAATGGGCATGCTGGTGAAGGGAACAAAGGGGATGAGGAACTGATGGGTATGTATGGTGTTAAGCAAAGGAATGGGGATGGTGAGATGGTAGTGGATTTTGCAAAAAGGATGGACATGGCTGTGGTGAATATGTACTATAACAAGAGACTGTAAAGTGGTGACAGGGGAAAGTGTAGTTAGGCTGCATAGAATGTTGGTCTGTAAGATGACATTGGTGATCAAGAAGAGGAGGATTGTGAGGGCAGCACCAAGGATCAAATTTTAGGAACTGGAAAAGGGTGATTGTGTGCTGGAGGTGGAGTTCAGGGAAGAGTTAAGACAGGCACTGGGTGGCAGTGATGATTTACCAAATATCTGGGTGAGTACAGCAGAGCTTGTAAGGAAGGTGGCTAGAAATATGCTTGATGTGACATGTAGATGGAGGAAGGAGTACAAGGAGACCTGGTGGTGGACTGAGGAATTACAGGACAGTATACAGAGAAATAGTTTGGGGAAGAAAGAGTGGGATTGTCAGAGAGATGAGGAAAGTAGACAGGAGTATAAAGAGATGAGGTGCATGGCAAAGAGAGAGGTGGCAAAGGCTAAGGATGAGGCATATGAAGAGTTGTATGATAGGCTGGACACTAAGGAGGGATGAAAGGACTTATACCAATTGGCTAGACAGAGGGACTGAGCTAGGAAAGATGTGCAGCAGATGAGTGATAAAAAGATAATGAGGGAAATGTGCTCCCAAGCAAGGAGAGTGTGTTGAGCAGATGGACAGAGTATACTTTGAGAGGCTGATGAATGAAGAGAATGAGCGAGAGAAGATTGGATGATGTGGGTATGGTGAATCAGGAAGTGCAATGGCTTACTAAGGGGGAAGTAAGGATAGCTATGAAGAGGATAAATACTGGAAAGCCTGTTGGTCCACATAATATACCTGTGGAAGCATGGAGGTGTTTAGGGGAAATGGCAGTGGGGTTTTTAACCAGATTGTTTAATGATATCTTGGAAAGTGAGAGGTTGCATGAGGAGTGGACAGAAAGTGTTTGTGTACCGTTTTAAAAATAAGGTTGATGTGCAGAGCTGTAGTAACTACAGAGGGATAACATTGATAAGTCACAGCATGAAGTTATGGGAAAGAGTAGGGGAAGCTAGGTTAAGCAGGGAGGTGATGAGCAGTGTTCAGCAGTATGGTTTCATGCCAGGAAAGAGCACTACAGATGCAATGTTTGCTCTGTGAGTGTTGATGGAGAAGTACAGAGCAGGTCAGGAGTTGCTTTGTGTCTTTCTGGACTTAGAGAAAGCATACAACATGGTGCTTAGAGAGGAGTTGTGGTATTGTGTGAGTAAGTCATGAGTGGCAGAGGTATATGTAAGAGTGGTACAGGATATGTACAAGGGTGGTGTGACAGCAGTGAGGTATGAGGTGGGATTAATGGATCGGTTTAAGGTGAAGGTGGCATGACATCTGGGTTCAGCTGTGAGCTCTTTCTTATTTGCAATGGTGATGGACAGGTTGACCGACAAGATCATACAGGAGTCTTCACTGACTATGATGTTTGCAGATGACATTGTGATCTGTATTGAGAGTAGGGAACAGATTTAGGAGACCCTGGAGAGGTGGAGATATGCCCTAGAGAGGAGAGGAATGAAGGTCAGCAGGACTAAGACAGAATATATGTGTGTGAATGAGAGGGAGGATAGCGGAATGTTGAGGATGCAGGGAGTAGAGTAGGCAAAGGTGGATGACTTTAAATGACTGGAATTGACATTTGTGAGTAATGACAGCTGTGGAGGACAGGTGAAGAAGAGAGTACAGGCAAGATGGAGAGGGTGGAGAAGAGTGTCAGGAGTGATTTGTGACAGATGACTACCAGTAAGTGAAAGGGAAAGTCTGCAAGAGGGTAGTGAGACCAGCTATGTCATATGGGTTAGAGACAGTGGCATTGACAAAACGGCAGGAGTCAGAGCTGGACATGGCAGAGTTACAGATGTTAGGATTTGCACTGGGTGGGATGAGGGTGGATAGGATTAGCAATGTGTATATGAGAGGATCATATATGAGAGGATCAGCCCATGTTGGAGAGTTTTGAGACAAAGCCAGAGAGCCAAGATTACATTGGTTTGGACATATGCTGAGGAGGGATGCTGAGTATATTGGGAAAGGATGGTAATGCTGATGCTGCCAGGTAAGAGGAAAAGAGGAAGGCCTCAGATAAGGTTTCTGAATGTGGTGAGACAGGACATGCAGGTGATTGGTGTGACAGAGGAAGATGCAGAGGACAGGCAGAAATGGCAACAGATAATCCACTGTAGTGACTCCTAATGGGAACAGCCAGAAAAAAAAGAAGGAGATGTTGTAATGTCCATCTTCACAGATTTGCCAGTGATTTGCTAGACATAACACAACTGTATGAGTAAATGACTACAAATATGAGGCACACATATGGTTAGTGTGCATAACACTGGACAGTTGAATGGTATATCACAGTTGTATTCATAAGTAATATATGCATATGTACGACATCCCAATAGCTGGCCTAGCATTGTCACAGTCAGTATTGTTCAAAACACACTCCAGTAGTAGTCATATGTGAGACATCCTTTCCTGGGGTAACTCAGTGGCCTGACCTATGATCTATGTCACTGCAAACAGACCCAGATGCTATGGCCATAGGTTTTGATCATCAATATATCAGTACAGCAAGTCTTGTTGAGACATATATGTTAAACTTCCTATTTCCTATTCTTACATACCCCCTACTGCAGTCCATTACATACATACTTGTTTGAAATACCTGTTTTTTTTTTCAAGTGTAGGTGGTTATATGCTGCTTTTTTTTTTCTTTTCACTGTTTCTCTCTCAAGGATGTAGAGTGTACATCTGTTTTGCATAAGCAACAGCTTGCCTTTTGTAGGTAATGCTCATGAGTAGCTGATGGCCTGTGCACCAATTTGTGATCCCTACTTGCTAATTGCATGCAGAACAGCTGTGTTGTTATTCATATAGCCAATGGCATGGCAACACGCTCCTATAATTGAGCACTTCATGTGGACATTGGCCCCTTTCCTTGCCAGTGAGGAGGACTTTATGGAGGTCTGTGAACAATAGCATCACAGGGGGTATTTGGAAATACCTCTTACAACCAAAACTGTGGAGACAGGCCAACAAAATGGGGGAGAATGTTCCAGAGATAGGGACAGAATGTAAATATTACTGTTATACATTTGGATTAATGCTAGTTTAACAGGGTTTGTGTGGACATGGGGTTTCTGTGTGATTTTAACTTTGACAGTGTTATGTGTTTGACATGACTCTCAACTGTAGGGCTATCCACAGAATGGCCAGAGTTAGGACTCCTATGTTTGGTGTGTTCCTCAGACAATTTTTGTCTTTGGAAAATCAGTAGCATACTCTGAGGATTCCAGTTAGTAACTGCTAACATCCATTTGTGTTTCTGACCTCATATCCCTCAGAAAAGATATGTTACAACTAACCCTGTTCACCAGCAACGTTCTCAGTTTATAACAGCAATATTTCAAATATGCCCCTGTTTTTGGGCCTCTGTCCCACAATTATGTCAGGCTTTGTCCAGATGTCATGCAATAAGAGGTTGATAGGTATAGCATATCGTTATTTTGTGGCTGCATTCCTGATATCATCTCAGTGATGTATCAGACTGCTAGACATGTTATGTGGAAGAGGCCTTATATATAAGGGGAAAGCCTGGACATTCTATGGGACTCTGTACAGTTGAGAGATCTGTGTATTTCTGGAAATTGTTGACACACTGTCAAGATTGTGTGTCAATGTTATTTGGCCTGTGTAGGGACGGGGGAGGATGTATGCGTTATGGCTGCTTTTCTATCTGTCTGTGCATGCTGCTCCTGTTTCTGGTGGTCTGTTGACTGTATATGTTTGTAGGGGCAGACTGAGACATGTCTCATACCATGGTCAGGCATCATACTACACTGTAAATCGGGTCAGTATATGTAGGGGTAGTGTGTGAATGGCAAACATGTTGAGATGTTTTGTTGACATAGTCCTTAGTCCTTAGTCCTTATACTGTACTGTTCGTTTGGCTTATCACTGTGACTGTGGTGGAATTGGTTGTGGGTATCCACTTTCACTTTGGTGTCTATTTTTCAGTGATTTTATATCCCTGTAGTGCCTAATATATTTGCAAATACATGTGTAATTCCCCCTAGCAGATTTGGGTTAGTGTTGTGTCAGTCTGACTGTAGTTTGGACAGTGCTTGGTGACATGCTAAGCAGCTGAGTGCAGTTTACCTAGTGTGATGTTATATTCAGATATCTGTAGGACGTACTGTTGCCTGACCCTCATAAGTGTGTATTTCTGAATTAATTGAGTGTTGGACTTGTGCTCTTTCAGTCAATATATGTTAGGACAGACATTAGGGTGTTGCTGCATCAACTGTGTCAGCTTATCTGCTCCAATATTTTAGATATGTCTCTATTTTTATGGCTTTCTCTCCCCACTTTGTCAGGCTTGATCCAGATTCATTGTACTAAGGGGTTCTGAGCCTACCTCTCGACTGTCCAGATTTTTGCCGTATGTCCAGGTTTATTGCTCATATTTCTGGTCTGTTCCACAGATTCATTATTTTAATATCCCTGGCAAATCACTGTGATAATCAGAGGATTTCTGATAGTGAATGATGACATATATTTCAGTTTCAGAACTCACATCCTTCAGAACATGTATGCTGAAACAAACCCTGCCACTCTGGCAACATTCTACATTTATAAGAGCAATATTTAAAGCATGCCCTTAATTAAGGCCCATTGTCCCCGCATTTGGACAGGATTTGTCCAGATTTGTTGCACTAACAGGTTGAGAGGTATGATTGTGAGGTATGACTCCACTACATGTTATGAGCATATATATATATATATATATATATATATATATATATATATATATATATATATATATATATATATATATTTATAGGTTCATAGGTTCATAGGTAGGTACTAGGCTATCAGCCCAAAAGCCTAAGTAAGCCTAGCCAACAAGGTTCCCTGGCTTACGCTACCCAAGAAAGTTAATTTCCTGTGCCCCTATCAAGCAGAGCCACAGAAGTGATCCCCGGGGTGTAGTTCTTATTTCCACTCATCAAGATTTTTCTTGAAGAGTGCTAATGTGGAACTTTGCTTGACATAGATGGGTAGCTTGTTCCAGAGTATAGGAAATCTCTGGGATAGGAGTCTATCCCTCCAGCATGTCCTGTTTATTGTGGTGACAAGGTTTAGGTCCCTAGAGTGTGTCACTCAGAGAGAATGGGATTTCTTTAGGTGTAGCATGTCCAACAGCTCTGGGTTTAACATAGCTTTATATGTTAAGCAGAGACCTCCTTGGAGTAGGTGATATGCTACAGAGTAAAGCTGGAGTTTTTTGAGATGGTCAGTGTAGGGCATCTGTTTGAGGCCAATAATTCTCTTTGTGAGGTACTTCTGTGGCCTTTCCAGCTGCTGCAGATGTCTTGTGAGGTACATTCCAAAAGGGGCATTGTACTCTATAATGGGTCTAATGAGTGCCGAGTAGAGGGGAACAATGACCTTTTTTCCTGGATGAGAACCCTTTTGTGATTTGGTGTGACACATAGAAGGATTTCCTGACTACTGTGGTGATGTGAATATCAAAGGAGAGACTACTATCCACCTGGATCCCAAGGTCTCTTATCACACATTCGGCGTTAAGTAGTCTGCTGTTTATGTTGTAGTTCATGGGTACAGAGTTTTTACCAAAGAGGATGACAATGCACGTTTTGGCATTGAGCTTGAGGCCATGCCTCTGACATCAGGCATCCATCTCAGTGAGGCCTTTCTGTAGGATGTCCATATTATTTGCGGACTTGACTATGGCTCCTAGTTTGCAGATATCTGCAAACTTCATTAGCCAGAGGCCTTCTGTGTTAGCCTGTACTTCAGAGAAGTAGATACCAAATAGGAGAGGTCCCAGGATTGAATCCTGTGGTACTCCACTTGTCACTGGTTTGAAGTCAGATTTGGAGTTTGCAGCTTTTACAGTGCAGGTTCTGTCAGTGAGCCAGTTGGTAACCCATCTTGTGACATAGGGATTTATACCTAGTTTAGTGAGTTTAACTATAATTCCAGAATGGGGGATGGTGTTGAAAGCCTGGGCAAGGTCAAGATAGACTGTGTGAACCACCTTACCCTCATCTACTGCTTTGGTGACTGCTTCAAAGAAGTCGATCAGGTTCAGAAGGCATGATCTGCCTTTCACAAACCTGAACTGGGTGGGGTCCAGAGTTTGGAGGTTACCATTGTCTTTGTTTATGAGTTCCATGATGATACCATTCCATGGCCTTGCAGACCAGGCTCATCAGGCTAATAGGGCGATAGTTCCAAGGATCAGTGGTGGCTCCCCCTTTGTGGAGTGGGATAACTGTTGCTGTGCACCACTCAGTGGGCATAAAGCCTGACATGAGACTATGACTGAACATGGTGCTTAGGTGGGGAACCAGTTCATTCTCAAGTTCATGTAAAATGCAGCTTGTTATGTTGTTCGGTCCCATAGATGCTGTATTTTTGGTTTTAGAGAGTGCAGCTTTTACCTGCATAGATGTGATTGCAGGGACTCTGCAGTCTTCCTGTATATGTATGAGCCATTTAGGGGGTGAGAGGTGGGTAAAGTTAGCACTGAACCTGTCTGCTAGGATGTTGGCAATATCAATTGGTTCTGTAATTTTCATGCCATTGTGCTGTAACTCAGAGCAGATGTGTGTGCTGCCATTCAGATTCTTGATATAGCTATAGAATGCTTTGCAGCTGACTTTAGAATCAGTGGTGATTTTGTTTTCGTAGCTAGCTTTGGAGGCTCTTATAAGGGATCTCAGCTTCTTACTGAGGCTGACCAGGGAGCTCCTCCACTCATTGGATTTTACTCTCTTTTAAAGCAGTTTCTTCCTTCTGTTGTAGAGTTTGTTTATGGCAGGGGACAACCAGATTGGCTTCCTTTTTTTGAAGGATAGCGTCTTGGTTCTGTTTGGGATAGCATGATCCATGCACTCGTGTAAATGCTTATAGAGTGCATTTGTGTAGGATTCAGCAGTCGTAACTGTATTGTCCATTTACATAGGTGTCATGAAGTTTGCAACTTCTGTCTTAAGAAGCATGAAGTTGGCTTTGGAGAAAATCTTTACCATGGTTTCCTTAATGGGGTTGGGGGCAGGATGCCGATATCTAGGGTGATTAGCTTATGGTCAGATCTGCCCAATGAGGAGTTGATTTCAGGTGTCGAACACTGGTCACTCATGTTGGTAATGACTAGGTCTAGGATATTGTTGCCCCTGGTGGGGGTGTGGATAAGTTGATCCAGGGCATTGGAATTTATGAATTTCAGAAAGCGTTGTGCGAAGGAGTTGGTACATGAGTAGTTTTCCCAGTTAATGATGGGGTATTTGAAATCGCCCATTATTAGGGTGTTTGGTTGAACCCTAATATTTTTCAGTATATCAAGAAAAGAGAAGTGGGAATCCTGGGGCATGGTGGGGGATCTGTAGCAAGCTAGAATTTAGATTTCTGTTTTGCCCACAGTTAGTTGCACTTGGATAACCTCGGATGCATTATGCTGCTCAGCTAGCCTGGAGGTGTGGATATCCTTAATGAATATAGACACACTTTCGCCTTTGATGTTCTGGTCCAGGTTAGATGGCCAAAAAGTGTGGTATGAGTTATAATCTGGTAATGCAGGGGTGCTCTCTAGAGCCTTGAATCAGGTCTTAGTCACTGCACAGATATCAATGTTCTCCATTTTAAGGAGTGCCTCGAGTGAGTGCATTTTGAGATTTAGACTTTGTACATTGAGTAGCATTACCATCACTTTTTGCTTGCCTGTTCCTGTTACAGTGGTGAATTTGTCATTTGAACCTTGCCTAAAAAGGCAATATAGGGGCGGCAAGAGCCTTAGCCAGTATCCAGAATTCCAGTTGCAACAGGTGCAGGCAATCTCTGGCAAAGCATCGTGGTCTGTCGACCATGTCGACCCAGGCAGACAGATACTGGATCCCCTTAGAATGACACCAGAAGCTTAGTCAGTTGTTGAAATCAATCATTTTGTCCTTGTACTACAGTATCATTCTGGGTGATGGCAGGAGGTTACTCAGGGCTAGGGTCATACCTGCCTGGGCTACAAGATTGGAGAGCTCTTCCATGTCTCTTTTTATGTAGTCCAGGAAGATACATCTCAGGTTGTTCACACTAACATGGACAATGACAGAGTCATATTTGTACTTGATGTGGAGTGACCTGAGTGCGTGGGTTATGTGGCAGATCCTGGCATCCGACAGGCAGCTGACAGTAACCTTCCCCTTGTTTAGCCTGTTGAGTGGGACATCAGTGTGCCTGACAATAGAGTCACCTATGACTAGTGTGTTGGGTGCGTTGGTTATGTTGGTTTGCCTTATGGGCTGTGGTTTATTGGCACACTGTGTCTTATATATATATATATATATATATATATATATATATATATATATATATATATATATATATATATATATATATATATATATATATATATATATATATATATATATATATATATATATATATATATATATATATATATATATATATATATATATATATATATATATATATATATATATATATATATATATATATATGGGTCTAATTTACATGGTCGACAGTTCATTTGATCGACATTCATTTGATCGACAATTCATTTGATCGACAAGCAGTTTTATGTGGGGGCCTTCGCCCCACCACCACAATGTGGGGGCTGTGCCACACCCCCAACTATATATATCAACTCCAGGGTTGCACAACATTGGGGAGTGGGGCAAATCTGCCTGTCGACCATATGAATTGTCAACCAAATAACTGTCGATCAAATGAACTGTCGACCATGTGAAAGGGACCCATATATACATATATATATATATATATATATATATATATATATATATATATATATATATATATTTTATTTCTGTTAATTCTGTTTCTATTTTTATTTATATATATATATATATATATATATATATATATATATATATATATATATATATATATAGATGTATATATACATATATTTACATATATATGTATCTCCATGCATATATACATGTGTATATTTATAAATACAAAACCTGACTGATTCTACGGAATCTTTTCCTATTGTTGAATGACTCTACTGCATGATATGTTTGAAAAAGCACCCCCAATCCTTACAACTCAAATGGTGCAATGGTACATTTCTCTGACTATGATGTACAGGGCTCTGGGCTTGATATTTGGCAGAGCTGGTTATTTTGTTGCTAGGTAGAACAGTGGTTGATGGAAAAAGAGTGATTGAAGAAGTTTTAAGTAGTTGTAAGTAGGTTTGCATAAGTTTGCATGATGCTAAGTGATGCCAACGCATGGTTAAATGTACAGATGCCTAATCTGTGTTGGCTTCACTTAGCGACATTTACCAGTGCACAAATCTGCTTAGCTAAGCTACCTGTTGCTTAGCATTCACATTTGAGCAATGCTTAAATCTGCTAAGCATAGCTGTACATTGCTAACCATTGCTCACTGTTCATTCTTATAAAATATCTTTTATATATATTTCTATATATATTATATTATATAATAATATTATACTATTATATTATTATTATAATATTATCATAATTATAATATATCCTTATAATATTATTATACTATCATATCCTATCTTTTATAAATATTTTTATATATTTCTTATAAAGTATAAAATGAGCTTTTGTTACAGTAGCATGGGTTGCAACTATACTGTATGGGACATTTGTATACTTCTGTGGTTTTATATGTTATATGCACTCACACTTCCATGTTACACCAGCTGCACTACCCTGGGTGACAGAATAGCTTACCATATATTTTAATATGAAAATAGTGCTTTTAACACTGCTTTCCCATGTAAAATTGGATTGCCTGTTGTAGTACTCAAACTGTGTATGCCTGCATTCAAAGCTGGGACTCTGACCACTACACTACCTTGGTTTGGTGATTTGAGCTGTGTATTTTTATTTATCTCTTATCGCATATTAATATTATATTATTACATTAAATGGAGAGTAGTGAGGTTTTTGGCCATGTCATTGAGGACTGATATCATGACATAATGACATCCATTTCAGTTTCAGACTTGTATCCTTCAGAACATTCATGCTAATGCATAACCTTTCTATCAACTTTTTGTCCATCAACTGTGCAGATGGGATGACACCGGTGCTCATACCATGATTGATTACACTGCAGAATGGGTCTAAGAACCCATGCCTGTGTTCATTTAGGATGCAGCCAGGAATGGTATCAGGCCTATGGAGACCTCTATGTGTTGCCTTTGAGAGGGCATTGCAGACCTGCTTCCTGGTCATGAGGGGAAGGGGCAGGTGCTGTACATGCACATGTTTACCTATGGGGGACAGGGAGGTGAAGTTTACAATTCACCTGTCTGCAGACGGTTGCCTGTAGCTATGACATATGTGTATGTGGTGTTACTGACCACGACTACAGAGCAGATAAGTGTGTTGCCTCTGGAATTGCAGACACATGTCTAGAAGGCCTAGTAATCGGCCTTGCTGGATGCATCCAGTGTGCACTCAAAGACAGCCTCAGTGTACATCACCTGTGACCTTATTTGCTTGTGCAGAACAAGGTGACATGACTGCCAATGAGGCTCCTGTTCCTTCTTGGCCAGTCCTGTGATTATTTCCAACTATAATGGTAGTTGTGTATTGCTGCTGTCCACCACAGGCATTCACCCTACCTTGAGGGGGTTGAAGTTGTCCTGTCAGGTATTGCTGAGGCCATACAGCTATGTAGGTGCCTAAATAATATTGTGATATGAGCCTGGACACTGCTGCTAGCTCCAACTTATGGGACATCCTTCATATGGGCCTTGCCCCTTTTCCTTGCCTGTACAGGTGACATTGCAGAGGTGTGGAGGCTACAGCTTCACAGACAGTAGCTGGGAATATCTCACAGGACAGTCATGTGGAGACAGCCCAACAACATAGGGGATAAAGCTCCAGAATTGGGTACAGATTGTATGTCATTAGTGCTGTTCTACACATGGAGAGTTGCTAGATTGACAGGGTTCCTCTGGAAATGCATTTACTGAGTGACTTGACATCTGACAGTGATATGCCTCTGACATACCTCTCAACTGGTATGTTGCCCACAGAGTGACCAGAGGTTTACCTGTTATGTTTGGTTGGGTCCTCGAACAACGTCTGTTTTTGTGTGGTCAGTAGGATAATGTGAGGACTGTAGTCACTAACTGTTGGCATCCATTGGTGTTCCACACATCATCTTCTTTAGGGATGTTATGTTACAACAACACATGCTACTGTTTCAGTTCGTAACACCATTATGTGTGATATGTCCTTCTTTCCGGCCCTCTGTCTCCCAAGTACGTCATGCATTGTCCAGATTTCCTGCACTATGAGGTGCAGATGTGTGGCATATCATTAATTACCGACTGCACTCCAGTTATCATCCCAGTGACCTAGCAGACCCCTGGCCATGGTATGTGACAGTGGCCAGGATTATGGTTCCACACACACTGGAAGTTCTGTGGAAATCTGTACATATGACAGTTATGTATATCTGGCCATTGTGAACAGACTGCAAAGATTGTATATCAGTGCCGTGTGTAGATGTTTGTTTTGCTGGGTAGGGACAGTAGCAGATGTGAGTGCACACATCCTTTACCTATCTGGTAGTTGTGTATTGCTACTGTCCACCACAGGCATTCACCCTACCTTGAGGGGGTTGAATTTGTCCTGTTCAGTATTGCTGAGGCCATACAGCTATGTAGGTGCATACATAGTATTGTGATATGAACATGGACACTGCTGCTAGCTCCAACTTATGGGACATCCTTCATGTGTATGTTTCTACAGCTGCTGGTGGTATATCAGGTCTGTATGCTTGCAGGGGCAGACTATGAAATGTCCTGTAGCACCTCAGGATTCCCAGTACACTGTGATTTTGGCCAGTATATGTCAGTGTAGTGTGTGACTGGCACTCAGGATATGTTTGTTCTGACAGTCGTACTCTGGAGTTTATTTTGGGTACTGACATATTGCTGTGACTGTGGTGCAAATGTTTTTGGGTGGACATTTTTGCACCACTATCTGCTTTTCACTACAGTTCCATCCCTGTAGTGCATGCTATATTTAAATATACATGAGTAATTGCCCAGAGCTGAGGTGGGGGAGTGTCGTGTTGGTCTTACTCTGCTTCATAATGTGCTGGGTGACATGTTTGGCAGCTTTCAGGGGATTTCCATTCTGTTACATGACTGCAGCTATACCTCTACACTGTCCAGAGGCCTAGACACTGACCAGATGTGTGGCTCATATGTTTTGTCTGTTCCCCAGACAGTTGTTGTCCTTGGCTAATCAGTAGGATACTCTGGGGAATGCACTCAGTACATGCTAACATCCATTGGTGTTACTGACTTCATATCCCTCAGAAAAGATATGAGACAACAAACCTAGTAACATCAGCAATTGTCTAATTTATAACAGCAATATGTCCAATATGCCCATGTGTTTAGGCCTCTGTCCCTCAATTATCTCAGGCTTTGTCCAGACGTCATGCACTAAGAGGTTCAGAGGTATGTAGTATCATTATTTATTTACTTCATTCCTGCTACCATCCCAATGATGTCATAGACTCCCCCAGACATGTAACAAGGAAGCGGCCATAGATATGAGTCTTGTGCCTATACATTCTTTGAGAAATTGTACATTTGAGAAGTATGTGTATGTTTGGCCACTGTTAACAGACTGTCAGGATTGTGAAGCAGTGTAGCCTGTACATGTTATTTGGGCTGTAGGGAGGGGGGGTAAATGTGAGTGTCATGGGGCTTTTCTATCTGTGTATGCTGCTCCTGTTTCTGGTTCCCTATCACCTGTATATGTTTGTACGGGCAGACTGTGACATGTCCTGTAACACCTCAAGATTCCCACTACACTGGGACTTGGGGCAGCATATGTAGGGGTAATGTGTGAGTAGCTAACGGGATATTGTTGCTCACACAGTTATTATACTTGCTTACTGGTATGTCATGTGTGTGTACAGCCCCAGAGCTGGATTTGGGCAGTGTTATGTCATTCTGACTGTAGTTTGGATGTTGCTTGGTAGCTGAGTGTAGTTTCCCTAATGTTGTGTTATGTCCACACATTTGTAGGATGTCCAGTTGTCTGGCTAATATCTTTGGTCTGGTCCCCATAACTGTTGTATATTCCTGACACATCAGTGGGATGATGTGGAGATTGAGGTTACTAACTAATGAGAATCAATTGAGTCCCAGACTTATGATATTTCAGTCAATATATGTTAAGACATACACTGTTACTACATCAACTTTCCCAGCTTATCTACTGACGTATTTTGGATATGTCCCTATTTTCATACCTTTGCCCCCCCTACTTTGTCACGCTTGATCCAGATTCATTGCATTAAGTTGTTCTGAGCATACTTCTCCACTGCCAGGATTTTCACAGAATGCCCAGATGTTTGGCCCATACGTTTGCTCTGTTACACAATTTATTTGTATTTGTCTGGTAAATCATTGTGATGATCCAAGGATTTATGTCAGTAAATAATGACATAACATTTCAGTTTCCATCCTCATATCCTTCAAGAATTGTCTGCTGAAACGCACCCTGTTGCTGTAGCAAATGTCTTTGTTTCTAACAGCAATATAAATATGTCCCTATATGTGGCCCATCCCCCACCATTTTACAACCTTTGTACAGGTTTCTTGCACTAAGAGGTTGAGAAGGATGGTTCTGAGGTATGACTGCACTGCATGTTATGTATATATATATATATATATATATATATATATATATATATATATATATATATATGTTTACTATCAAAATGCTGACGTGCAATTGCACGGCTATGAAGTATTCTATCAAAATGCTGACGTGCAATTGCACGGCTATGAAGTATTCGAACAACATATGTTCGAATACTTCATAGTTTGGCAGGTTATGTGAGCGAACATTATCATTGCGAATGGACTGTGCATTCGCAATTATAACGTTCGCTCATGTAAGGGGATCGCGGTACAGTGTGGTTAGGGAAATACATCCCTTTACTCACTGTAGTGCAATCTTGGAGTTGGAATATTAAGTTAGGGGGGGTGTGAGGGTGCAGCCCCCCACAGGGGGGTGCAGTGGGGCTTGCCGCCCTGCATAGATGTGAGTGTAGGCTAGTTAGGTAGGGAGTTAAGGGAAGGGTGGGAGTGCTGTTAATTGTCGAAAATGTCGCGAGCTGTTTTTGACATTAGGTGCATACAGAAATGTTCATTTCCGATGTTCAAATTCGAAGTTCCATACACTTTTGTTTTTCATTTTTGAATTTTTTATAGTAATATATATATATATATATATATATATATATATATATATATATATATATATATATTTTTTTTTCTTCCTTTATATATTTATATATGTATATCTATATTATGTATTTACTATTTCATATATATGTTTCAACAGACATATATATATATATATATATATATATATATATATATATATATTTATAGAGAGAGATAGAGAGAGAGAAAGAGCATTCTCCCTAATGTTGCATGCCTCTATTGCATGATATGTTAAAAAAGCAATAGCAATTCTTGCAGCTCAGATGGTGTACTGGTACATTGCTCTGACTGTACTGTATAAGTTCAGGGGTTTGAGATGTGGAACTGATGCTTTTTTCCCTTAATGTTAAATGATGAGAATGCAGGATATGTTTGTTAAAGCATTACCAATTCTCCCATCTTAGATGGTGTAGTGGTATATTGCTATAATTGTAGAGCACAGGATTTCAAGTTTGAAACTTAGCAGAGCTGATTATTTTGTTGCTGGGCAGAACAAGTCTGATGGATACAAAATGATTAAGGCACTTTTAAGCAGTTGTAAGTGGGTTTGCATGGGTTTGCGCAATGGTAAGTGATGCCAAGCTACAGTTAATCTGTTTTAGCTTCACTTAGCGCTGCTTATTCCCACTTACCATGTGTTAATTTCTTTAAATGAAAAGAAAAAGGGGTGATAGGAAAGTGGTGAAAAAGAGGGCATGCAGATGGAAGTACAGTACGAAAGGTAGCTAGAGATGTGCAAGAGGGATGTAGGAAAGGCCCATAGCTGTCCATTTCCTCTACAGCAATAGCTGGGAATGTCTACAGAATTTGGAGGTGAATTTTGACACTCAACCCCCTGAGAGAAGGGGGTGAGGACAATAGTAATGTGTTGTCGAGCCAATTGGACCAGATTATATTTATCCAGTGGACATGTGTGTGAAATGGACAGCTATATATGGGGCATAATTTATTTTTTTTGGGAACAGATGGCCTTTTTTTTTAAGGTGAGAGTGGGATGTTGGGGAAGTATAGTAAGTATATTTGGGGAGGTATGTTGGGTAATAAGACAGACAAAACAGACAAGACAGCAGGCAGGGACAGTATATGACACATGTGGGGTGTAAACACATTGAATTGGTAGGGGGGATGGGAATCAGATGCCCAGGAGCCCCCAAATGAAGACAGTGGGACTGAGGTCCCCACCCATGGGCAGGCACCACTGCACTTTCATGGCCCCAAAGGTGGGTGTGCTGGGGGCTGGACAGGAGGGGCAGGCTGACCCTCAAGATGCACGAGGCATTCCTCAATCTGGCACAGCTGTCCACCAAACTCCTTTTGGATGACGCTATGCACCAAACCTGGACTTCTAACAGCAATATAAATATGTCCCTATATGTGGCCCATTCCCCACCATTTTACAGCCTTTGTACAGGTTTCTTGCACTAAGAGGTTGAGAAGGATGGTTCTGAGGTATGACTGCACTGCATGTTATGTGTGTGTGTATATATATATATATATATATATATATATATATATATATATATATATATATATATATAGGTTTACTATCAAAATGCCGACGTGCAATTGCACGGCTATGAAGTATTCGAACAACATATGTTCGAATACTTCATAGTTTGGCAGGTTATGTGAGTGAACATTATCATTGCGAATGGACTGTGCATTCGTAATTATAACGTTCGCTCATGTAAGGGGATCGCGGTACAGTGTGGTTAGGGAAATACATCCCTTTACTCACTGTAGTGCGATCTTGGAGTTGGAATATTAAGTTAGGGGGGTGTGAGGGTGGAGCCCCCCACAGGGGGGTGCAGTGGGGCTTGCCCCCCTGCATAGATGTGAGTGTAGGCTAGTTAGGTAGGGAGTTAAGGGAAGGGTGGGAGTGCTGTTAATTGTCGAAAATGTCGCGAGCTGTTTTTGACATTAGGTGCATACAGAAATGTTCCTTTCCAATTTTAAAATTCGAAGTTCCATACACTTTTGTTTTTCATTTTTGAATTTTTTATAGTAAAATATATATATATATATATATATATATATATATATATATATATATTGCCCTTCCTTTATATATTTATATGTGTATATATTATTTATTTACTATTTCATATATATGTTTCAACAGACATATATATATATATATATATATATATATATATATATATATATATATATATATTTATATTTATAGAGAGAGATAGAGAGAGAGAAAGAGCATTCTCCCTAATGTTGCATGCCTCTATTGCATGATATGTTAAAAAAGCAATAGCAATTCTTGCAGCTCAGATGGTGTACTGGTACGTTGCTCTGACTGTACTGTATAAGTTCATGGGTTTGAGATGTGGAACTGATGCTTTTTTCCCTTAATGTTAAATGATGAGAATGCAGGATATGTTTGTTAAAGCATTACCAATTCTCCCATCTTAGATGGTGTAGTGGTATATTGCTATAATTGTGGAGCACAGGATTTCAAGTTTGAAACTTAGCAGAGCTGATTATTTTGTTGCTGGGCAGAACAAGTCTGATGGATACAAAATGATTAAGGCACTTTTAAGCAGTTGTAAGTAGGTTTGCATGGGTTTGCGCAATGGTAAGTGATGCCAAGCTACAGTTAATCTGTTTTAGCTTCACTTAGCGCTGCTTATTCCCACTTACCATGTGTTAATTTCTTTAAATGAAAAGAAAAAGGGGTGATAGGAAAGTGGTGAAAAAGAGGGCATGCAGATGGAAGTACAGTATGAAAGGTAGCTAGAGATGTGCAAGAGGGATGTAGGAAAGGCCCATAGCTGTCCATTTCCTCTACAGCAATAGCTGGGAATGTCTACAGAATTTGGAGGTGAATTTTGACACTCAACCCCCTGAGAGAAGGGGGTGAGGACAACAGTAATGTGTTGTCGAGCCAATTGGACCAGATTATATTTATCCAGTGGACATGTGTGTGAAATGGACAGCTATATATGGGGCATAATTTTTTTTTTTTGGGAACAGATGGCCTTTTTTTTTAAGGTGAGAGTGGGATGTTGGGGAAGTATAGTAAGTATATTTGGGGAGGTATGTTGGGTAAGAAGACAGACAAAACAGACAAGACAGCAGGCAGGAACAGTATATGACACATGTGGGGTGTAAACACATTGAATTGGTAGGGGGGGATGGGAATCAGATGCCCAGGAGCCCCCAAATGAAGACAGTGGGACTGAGGTCCCCACCCATGGGCAGGCACCACTGCACTTTCATGGCCCCAAAGGTGGGTGTGCTGGGGGCTGGACAGGAGGGGCAGGCTGACCCTCAAGATGCACCAGGCATTCCTCAATCTGGCACAGCTGTCCACCAAACTCCTTTTGGATGACGCTATGCACCAAACCTGGACTTGGCTACGGGTGGCTGTTTCCTGTATGTGCCCACTCCCAGGTGAGGATGGGCCCCATCTCCTGAGGCAGTTCCACCTGAAGTTGGTGCAGGACCAGCGGACAATGAGGTCCCGGGTTGGGTCCCAGATGTGCTGGGGCCCAGTGCCATGGCCAGATGAGGCTGGACAGGCGGATCCACTGGGATCTGCCTTCCCAGACATGCTATACTGTTGAGATTTTACAAAATATGTTGGTTAGTCATGAACAAAACATTTCAAAATTAGTTTTAACAGCATGCATGGATGTTCCAATTAATGCAAAACAACAGATTTGAAACAGTTGCATAGCAAACAGAACACATGCATAAATGAAAAAACAGTAGGCATCATAATGGCATGCAAGTTACATTTATAGCAACAGGTCACCAATGATAGTATTTGAACGGGGAACATTAATAATCAAATGATTCATTATTTGTAGAACAATAAGACCTATGTCCCAACAGTAGTTTTGGAGAAAAACATACCTGTTTATTATGTGTATGAATTATTGGTTCAGATAGGGTGGGTGTGAGAGATGTCAGTTAGCAACTGTATAGGCTTCTATTGTTCTCAACTGTACTGATCATTACTCTCCAGGTATGACCTCAATTTACATCTACCTATGGCCTGGGGTTGGGCAGTGGAATGCTTGCACACAGTGTATTACTAAAGCCTTCTTAAAGCAAATACATACATCTCCTTACCTGGCAGTCCTGTGGAGGAAATGTTTGTTAACACTACCTGACTGTTTCTACACATATTCACATATTCTTGGGTGAAACTATGCATACAGCTTACTACCAGTCCCAGGATTTGAACCAGGCCTGTTTATGCAAAAAAGTTACAACAAGCTTGTGTTTCAACACAACGATCTATTGAGGAACTGCTGTCTTTTGCTTGACTGTTTTCTACCTAATACTCTCTTGGTTGGACAATCTGCCCTTGTCATTATGACATTCATGCATGGCAGATAGTTCTTGTACTGTGTATTAATAATCTGACATATTACAATCTGGAAAGCAATTGTTAACACAAAACACTTCTGTAGGGGATACAGTATAATAGTTTACACATTACTATTCTGGGATCAGCTCTTGGTGCATGGAACATTTCATATAGTTGATCTCCTGTTTTACAGCTCCGCAATCTTTGTCAGATAAGCCTCAATTAATTCATGCTTTCAGAGCCATAGTTGTGGTACAGAACCTGTACACATTTAGATTCATACCACCACATACCAAAGTAAACACAACAGTCTGGGTTTTTTAGTTTTATTGAACGGTACTGGCACTTTTATTGATATATATCCTGTACACCAGTATTACTCTGCTAATGTCTCATTTATTCATTACACACAGTACACATTTTAACCTACTGGCAGTTGACATTCTACTCCTTTCTATTTATTTGCCCTGAATATTGCAAGCTAGATTTGTACTCACCTGCCTCCCGGTGCAGCCTTAGTAAGCCGCTGGCATGGGCGTCTATGTTTGCAGCCCTCTCATCTGAAGCTGTACTGAAGATAAAGACACATTCATGCATACCTTTCAATCACATATGTAGGCTGGAATTTGGTAAACACTAATTGATACTGTTACTTACACACTTCTGGGACATTTTATGCCCATGCGTCTTGGGTCTACTGGTCCAAGAGCTCCCTCTTTCTATGCTTGAGGTCAGCAAAATGGTGCTGGACCTACTCAACAGTTTGAGGGATGCCAGTAGCACTGGTGAGATCATGTGCGAGACAGTCCCAGGCCTCCACTTTGTATTAGGAGCCCTGGTACTGGCCCTGCAGCAGTCTCTCCTCATGGTCTTTCACTGGAAGTCCAACCATGACCCTGGACTCCTGAATGCCCCAGCATTGCACCCCAAAGTGTGAACCCTCTCCTATTCCAGCCATAGTGCATGCAAAGATGAGCTACAACTGGTTATGGATGTATTCCCACCTGCAAGGTTTAAATAGAGCCAAATTCCTGGCCTTTGCCATCATTGAACCATTTTGATTATGCTGAGCTAAGCTAAGCAATGTGCAAACCTGCTTAGCTATGGTTGGCAGTGCTTAAAAGGGATAGATTTTGAGTACTGCTTACCAGTGCACAATCTGCTTAGCTGGGCTACTTATTGCTTAGCATTTACATTTAAGCAATGCTTACACCAGCTTAGCATAACTGAGCACTACTTAGCATTGCTGACATTTCATTTTATAAAGTATCAGCATTGTGGGATTGATTCATCATTACTGACATATTATAATTTTATGTTTACCTTCCATGACATCCTCCTATGTGCTTTCCTTGAATTATATTCTTGTGTGACTATATTGTATAGGGCACTTGTGTTTACATGGGGGTTTCACATCTTTTCTAGACTGACATGGTTTATAGTAGGTTTATAGGTTAGTACTAAGCTAACTGCCCTTGCAAGCCATTTTAAGTCTAGCCAATTATCCCTTGTGAGACTCAAACCCTGCACCTTGTGTTTGTAAGGCAAACACCTTAACCCTTAGGCCACCCTCCCAACTCACATTTGGACCTGCTACACTACCCTGGTTGACAAAAAACAGTTGCTACATAATTTAAGTTTACAAAAATAATTTTAACACTACTTTCCTATAGAAAAATAAATTGCCAGTCTTGGTATTCAAACTGTGAGCACCTGCATGTAAAGTCAGAACTCTAACCACTTCACTACCACGGCTTGGAAGTTTCACCTGTATATTTGCATTTATCTCCTACAGGATGTTTAAGCTATGCTAAGCGGAGGGCCGTAACGTGCACTCCCACTTAACTGCTCTTAAACATTCCTTACACTAGAAGAAAAAGTATATATTATTATTATATTATTATGTTATATAAGTGAGTCTTGTGGTGTTCTGAGAACTCATTGAGCACTGCAATCATGAAATAATGGCATTCATTTGTCTTTCAGGCTTCTAACCTTCAGGGACTCCTGCTAATACATATCCTGTTTTTATCAACTTTCTAAGTGTGTGAGGGCAATTGTTCAGACGTGTCCCTATTTTATTATTTATTCCCCCCATTATTTGTGCCTTTGTCAACATGCACTGCTGTAAGGGAATATTGGCATACATTTACTTTCAGACTTCTACCGTTCAGCAATTCATGCTAATGCATGACCTGTTTTCTATCAACCTTCTACATTTATGGGAAATACATTTGCTTTGTCCCTTTTGAGGGATTTATCTCCCATTATTTGTACATTTGCACAAATTTCCTGCTTTAGCAGGATGAGGAGGTGTCATACGTCACTTTGGCAAAATGCAGGGGGTTTGTCACAGAACCTGTCACATACCCACTGCATTGCTTTCTTCATGATGATGTTTATTTCAGTGGCCATGGACACTGAAATGATCATTATTTAATTTCAGTGTCCGCGGACACTGAAATACTGACATAATATTAGAGTAATAATAATATGGAGAACATCGATACCTGTGCAGTAACAGAAACCTGGTTCAGGGGTCCCAAGAGCACCCCAGCACTACCAGGTTATACCTCATACCATGCTTTTCGGCCCCAAAACTTGGACCGAACCACAAAAGGAGGGGGAGTATCGATATTCATCAAAGATACCCACACCTCCAGGTTGGTGGCAAAGCACGAAGCATCAGAGACTATCCATGTCCAACTAACAGTGGGTAAAATTGCCTTCCAGTTTATAGCCTGCTACAGACCACCCTCCCAAACCCAGGAACCCCACTCGGCCTTCCTGAGAACACTGAAAAATATGAAGGTCTCTCCGAACACCATTATATTGGGCGACTTCAACTACCCAAACATAGATTGGGAGCATTACTCTAGCTCCAACACCCTTGCCCAAAGGTTCCTAGAATTCATAAACTCAAATGCGATGGAACAACTTGTTACCACTCCCACAAGAGGGGAAAACATACTGGACCTGATCATCACCAACATGGGGACTCTATGCTCCAGACCAGAAGTGTATCCCTCACTGGTAAGATCAGACCATAAACTGATCTCACTGGATATTCACATCCTGACCCCACCCCCTGTCCAGAAAACCACAGTGAAAAACTTCTCTAAAGCAAATTTCACACTCCTCAAAACCGAGGTGGAATCCTTCAAAGCCCCCGGGCCTGTGGAAAATACGGCCCAGACTGCAGAATCCTTTATAAATGCATTCTATGAACACCTTCAGGACTGCATGGATCATGCAATCCCAAATAAAACCAAGACCCAATCCTCCAAAGGCAGAAGACCTGTCTGGTGGACCCCAGCCATAAACAAACTATACAATAGAAGGAGGAAGCTACTACATGATAGAGCAAAATCCCAAAAGGAAGGCATCTCTGATCAGTATTAGCAAAAAACTAAGGGCACTCATAAAATCATCAAAGGCCAGCTTCGAGAGAAAAAATGCACAGGACACTAAGGATAATCACAAGGCTTTCTTTAGTTATGTTAGGAACCTGGGTGGGAATTCCCAGATATGCTCAGAATTAGTCCAAAATGACAAAAATACACTGATCCCACAGACATTGCCAACATCCTAGCTGACAGGTTCAGCGCAAACTTCTCCCTCCCCACCAAAAGGGCAAACATCTATCCCAGTCGGGTGCTGCCCCCCTGACACCTGCGATGCTCAGGTGGGTGCCGGCCTCTCCAAAGCAAAAACACAGCATCAATGGGACCAGACGGTGTCCCAGGCTGCGTCCTACATGAACTCCAAGAAGAGCTAAACCCAAACATAAAACTACTGTTCAATCTCAGCCTTACTACAGGATATGTACCCAAAGAGTGGCGTACAGCAACAGTGGTCCCTCTCCACAAAGGTGGTGCCTCAATGGACCCTGGAAACTATCGCCCCATAAGCCTGACTAGCTTGGTATGCAAAGCTATGGAAAGGATCATCATGGACCTCATAAATAAAGATATTGGGGACCTACAGACACTGGATCCTACCCAGTTTGGCTTTGTTAAGGGCAGATCCTGCCTCTTAAACCTGGTTGACTTCTTTGAAACAGTCACCAAGGCCATTGACGAAGGGAAGGTGGTCCACACAGCCTATCTGGACCTCGCAAAAGCCTTCGATACAATACTCCACTCGGGCATTATAGATAAGCTCACCAGCTTAAATATAAACCCCTATGTCACTAGATGGGTTGCAAACTGGCTCAAGGACAGAACCCACATGGTTAGAATTGCTGGAGCCATGTCAGACTCCAAACCATTTACAAGTGGCGTCCCACAAGGCTCAGTCCTGGGACCTCTCTTGTTTGGTATATATTTCGGAGGTACAGGCCAACACGGAAGGACTGTGGCTGACCAAGTTCGCAGATGACTGCAAACTGGGCGCCATAATCGACTCTCCAGCCGACACAAGCATCCTCCAAAAGGGCCTCGTAGAAACAGACAACTGGTGCCAGAGCCATGGCCTCAAGCTAAACGCCAAAAAGTGTATAGTCATCCCCTTTGGCAAAAACAAAGTGCCCACAAATTACCACATAGGTGGTAATCCATTAAGTACAGAAGAAGTAATTAGGGACCTGGGGACCCAAGTTGATAGCAATCTCTCATTTGACAACCACGTGGCCAAAGTGGTTAGAAAAACATTTTATATAGCCCACCTAATCATGAAGGGATTCACATCTAGATTAGAGGAGGTCATCGTGCCTCTTTACTCATCCCTCATCAGGCCCATAATTGAGTACAATGCCCCTTTTGGGATGTACCTTACCAAACACCTGCAGCAACTGGAAAGACCCCAAAAGTACCTCACCAAGAGGATCAAAGGGCTCAAACAGATGCCATATGCTGCCCGGTTAAAGAAACTCCAGTCCTACTCAGTGGCATACCGCCTGATCAGAGGTGACCTGTGCCTGATGTATAAGGCCATGTCCAACCCGGAATTAAGGGAC
Source organism: Protopterus annectens (assembly GCF_019279795.1). Taxonomy (NCBI): domain Eukaryota; kingdom Metazoa; phylum Chordata; order Ceratodontiformes; family Protopteridae; genus Protopterus; species Protopterus annectens. Next base: position 1,125,544,934 of record NC_056746.1, read on the forward strand.
ATGCTGCACCTCAAAAAATCCAAATCCCATCGAGCTACACGCTCGAGAGACTTGAACCTCAGCACTGAAATAAATAGGACATGCTGGAGGGACAGATTCATAACCCAGAGGCTCCCTTCACTCTGGAATAAAATCCCAGTCCAGGTTAGGCAGAGTCCCTCATTGACTCTTTTCAAGAGGAATCTTGATGAGTGGATGGGAGATCGTAGGTTTACCCCGGGTATCACTTCTGTGTCACTGTTAGACAGAGGCACAGTATACTAACCTCGAAAAAGGGCATAGCAAAATTAATTTAAAATGGGTGGCGAAAGCCAAACATACTCTGGCTAGGCTTATAAATGCCCTAGGGTAGATAGCCTAGTATGAACCTATGAACCTATGAACCTATAAACCTCTACTATTATGCCAGATTGATTTAGATATTGCCGTATGGCACTTTCTGAGTGCAGTGGGCTTGCTCAATGTTTGTGCACTACTTGGATATGCCCCCCAGCACTCCTTCATGGTTCATGTCCATATAGGGAGTACAGCAGCTCACCTTCATGACTATGAAAGGGGGTGCTGCTGGGCTATACAGACATGAACCATTCCATGCAAGAATACTTTTATTCTTGCATGGAATTTATTGAATCCTGCGGATAGTCAGGTGGTCAAAATACATAATGACTGACTAGTGTGCCCTAATGCTGCTATGAATGAATGACATCCACAGGTGTTATAATCCGTAAAATTACATTGGGAAAAACCTCACCCAGCCTTTTTATCTCATACAGATTTCAACACAATCATATGTTGCTATGACTTTACATAGGTTTGGTAAGACTCCCACTGTGTTGTATGTGATGTATGTGATTCACAGGCATGTTGTTAGTTGGTGGAATTACACAGGTTACTGTTCAGTTCAGCAAAGGGCAATATTCTATGAATTTTCTGACAACCTAACATTCTCATACTGGGCAACTTCAACTACCTCTCTATTAACTGTGAAAATTACTCATGTAGCAATACACTTGTGCAACATTTCCTGGAATTCATTAATTCAAATGCCCCGGACCAGCTCATTCTTACCCCCCACTAGAGGTAGCAACGTTGTTGACCTGGTCATTACTAAAACAAGTGACCATTGCTCTACACCAATAGTTAACTCCTCCCTGGTTAGATCTGACCACAAACTAACCACCCTGGAAATCCATATCCCTCCCACCCCCCCCCACCCCCACAAAGGTAACCACCATGAAAAACTTCTCCAAAGCTAACTTTGGACTCCTAAAAACAGAGGTGGCTAACTTAATGGCACCCATGCAAATGGATAAAAGTTGCATGACCACTGAATAATGCACCAATGTACTGTACAAACACATACACAAATGCATGGATCCAAACACACCCAATAGAACCAAGATGATCTCCACCAAAAAAAGGAAGCCAATCTGGCGGTCCCCTGCCATAAGAAAAAAACTCTACAACAGAAGGAGGAAACTGATGCAGAAGAAGGTGAAGTCTCAAGACTGGAAAAACTCCCTTATCAGCCTCAACAAAAAGTTAAGATCCCTCATCAAATCCTTCCAGCAATTTAGACATCTTAGAAACCTTGCAAAACTCTGTGTCAAAGAGGATAAGAAAAATACTATACCAGCCTATAAGTCAAACATAAAAATAACCCAAAACTATTTTGGTCATCACTAAATAAACTACTCCACCCTGGCAAGTTCACCACTACCTCTCCAAAAACCGGCAATATGATAGACTCTGTCTCCACCCAGTTTAATTCCTACTTTATACAATCACTGTTGTCTCTCTTAGACACTAATGCATCTGCCCTCTTTCTCTTCCCCTGTCCAATCAAAACCACTACCAGCTCTTCAGTTTTAGTCTAGTACCTACCTCACTCATAATGAAGTTCCTCCTTAAACTAAAAACTACTTCCATAGCTGTAGACCAACTACCATCAGGCTACTTAAAAATGGCCACAAAAGTTAGAGCGTTCCCTGTGTCCATACTAACTAATAGGTCCACAGTGGAAAGATACATCCCATCACTGTAGAAGAAATTCTGCATCATACCACTGCGCAAAGGTGACACATCTACAGAGTTTAATAATACAGATTGATAGTGATTCTCTTCCCCCTCTCCAAAATATTAGAGAAAGGCATCCATATGCAGCTGACACAATACCTAACCACAAATAATCTGCTCTCAGAAAGACAACAGGCCCCAGAACAGTGCCACTACTGCTCTACTACATTTTCCAATATAATAAACCAACATAAAACCAATGGTCTGCTTGTGTTCACCATCTTCTTAGACTTGTCAAAGACATTTGATACTATCTTGCACCAGCAACTGCTCATTTGACTCTCCTCAATAGGTCTTTCACAATACTTGCTGTGGTTCCTTAGTTACCTATCTGGAAGGCAACAAGCCATTAAATGGCAACAAACCTACTCATCTTTTAACTCATTACAGCAGGTGCTCAGGGCTTTATCTTTGGTCCTCTCCTATTTAATATATTTAATAATCACCTCCACATCTCCACTGACCATGCTAGTTTAGTTCAGTACACAGATGACTCAACATTAATATGTGCAGCCTTAACAATAAATAAGCTCCAAGACATTACCCAAAAAAATCTTTCTCCTCTGTAGAAACCTAGCTCAAAGAATCAATCTTCCTATTAATCCCCAAGAAAACTAAGTTAATGCATTTTGCCTCAAAAAGTTGCCAAAAATCAAAAGCAATTTTTTACCATAAAGTCAGCAAATAATACTTATACTGAAACTATAGCACACAGTTAAATTCTAGGTGTTATAATAGATGACCATATACTATAAATCTACACACCAGAAACTAGGCTGCCTTTATAGGAAAAACGGGTTCCTTACAGATACTGCAAGAAAAATTCTAGCCACAACCTTCTTATTACTAACTCTCTTATATGTTGCTCTTATCCTAACAAACTTAAACAATACTCATAGAAAGAAACTAAGAAACTTGACTCCTGCTACCAAAAAGTAGCTAAAGTTGCCACCAATTTCCCTCTTTGGACCCACCATTGTCATAGCTTAAAGTGATTAAACTGACTTGAATTATACAACTACCTAACATATTCACAACTAACTACAGCACACAAACTCACTCATCATCCAGAAAAATGCCCTGCACTACAAAACTCATTACTGCCTTAATGTCCAGCAAGGGACCTTCGCTCTAGTAAATTCTTACTACTCACAAATTAGTCAAATAATGTTGTAGGAGACTTGATCTACTTCCAATATGTTGCTAAACTCTGGAATAGTCGCCCCACACATATAAAAGTCTCCGACAAACTCAATAGTTTTAAACTACTGCTTAAACAATATCTTAACCAATCCTGGTCCTACACATGCTCATCATAAGGTTAAAACTTTGTTCACCATACGATACTCTCCAAATACTTTCCTTAAACAGAATACTCTCAACCTCTAACTGAAATGACAAAACAATTTTTAAACATAACTGCTGCCTGTACAATCCATTATATTGCACATGGGCTTTCTCTTTAGTAACTTCCACCTTTGTAAAATCTTGGAATGTATAAATGTAACTACTGTTTGTGTATAAATGCAAATAGAAATGTAACTACTTTGTGTTTAACTGGATTTTAGTATAATGCCATGTAAGTAAATGGAACTTTTCTCCCCAGGCCTTTGCTATAAATGGGTATTACCCAGTCAAACTTTCCTGGTAAACAAAGACAAATAAAATAAATAAATAAATGAGTGCTGCTGCTCACTGTGCTACCACAATCCAATTGTTTAGGCTTCATGTGAATCCTACATGATTGTACATAAATCCCAAGGTTTCTTTCAAAAGCACCATTTTCAAAATTTATACATCACTTTATTTGTAAGTCTTATAATTAGTTTGTTCTTTGTTTTTCTTCAGACTGATTGTTTTATTTTGATGTAGAAATCTGGAACTTATTTATTTTTGATCTGGTTATTTCTCTGAAATGTTATTTGAATGAGCGCTGTCCGATGGATTATTAACTAAATAGGGCAACTTGACCTGAATGCAGCATTTTCTAGACTCCTTAATGTTAGCATGTTCAACTCTATAACTCTTAGTTAAAGAACATACTCTGAGGTTAGTACGGTTCTGAGGTGAGATCTCTGTCTGCAAAACACAGCAAAATTATTCAGTTTGTCAAGAATATTTTTTCGTCTCTGCGAGGTATGTTTCCAATATTCACAAAGTCTATAGTATTTGATCCATGCAGAATGCCTGACCTAGATAAGGTAATATAGCAATTCATCCTGTATTACTGGGAATAAGTAATATTTTAAACACACTGAAAGCTTCTAAGAAGTAGCTATGACTCAGCAAATGACTAATATGGCTCTTCAAATGATTAAGATTTCTCCAACAGTATCTATTTCTGTTTCTGACAATTGCACTAGCAATTAAGTTCTGCATTAATTATACTGACTGTAAGAATTAAAAAAAAATTAGATACTTTATTTTTTCAACTGGAAATGTCACAGAATGTTTATTGGGAGATAGTAATGCCATTCTTCACACTCATCCTTTCCAGGACTATCAACATCACTGACAAGTAAAATAAGTACCTGCATCCAGGTTCTGCTTTACATCTGGAGAATTACCAAAAAGTAGTGTTGAGTGGGAGATGCTTAAACTTGGCTTTAGGAAAAAAGTAGTATGATGTAGTGTACTTTAAGGTAGAAATCTGGAGTAAGATTTAAATTATGAAGAGTGAGTGTGAACCTAGTAAACAACGAAGGGAAGGAACATCTTGGATTACTTGTCTCCTCCAGATTTACTTGTGCAATACAATACAAGATGGCTGTGGCAAGAGGGAGTCAGATATTGAGATCCATAATAAGGAAGTTCAAGAGGGCCAGATCTAATTTTACTCTTGCACACTGGTAAAGCCAGATCAGAAATACCGAGGAGGTCTGGATATTTTAGAGAGAAAGAAAAATCAAGATGGCAGAAGGCTACTAACATGGTAAAGGGCTAAGGCACCGTTCTGAAAAGAAAGGCCGCAAAAAAATAGCCAACTACAAAATGAAGGAAGGTAAGGAGTGAGTAAGGGTATTACTTCAAGTTTCTATTCTGTAAAGTATTGTGTGGATGGGAGAAAGCTGGAAAGGAAACAATGAAGAAAAAGAAGCCATGGGCAGAAGCTGAAAGGAGAAAGATTTAGTCTAAAACCAGGAAATGCCTTCGCCAGCAGACTGAGAAATTGCTTGCCTGGCCAGGTATCTGTCGAGACAACTGTTCAGTAGAAATAATAAATATGCCAAGAGGGAAAGTAGAGAGTTTCATATGTTTAGGCTGAAACAATGTATTAGCCTGGACAGTCCACTGGTTTTCTTTGCTTCCACTTCTTCATACATTCATAACCTTCAAATGCACACATTGATTGCTATTGGTTTCAGCACTAAACTAAAGACTGACAGAAAGTCTGCAGGCTTGTTATTTTCTTTTCCATTTTCCCTATTTAAATCTTCTTCACGTTATGGATCTTAGGATAAAGTACTTATAGCCTACAGACTTGGAAACTGTTTTGTCTTGCAGTCAGATACAATATATATGTCTGTCTGTGGTCCTTGAATATTATTCTGTAGAACGTGATGATTATGTTAACTCAGATCCAGACCGAAGAACATTTTTAAGTTTTGCAAAAGTGTTTGGAAGTCAGACACATAAATTCTTATTGCAAGGGGTTGATCAGAGTTATCCTAAAAATAACAACAAAGCTAGTGCTTAAATAAATATGATTCAAAAAGGCAATACCAGATGTATTAACACCCATTTTATCAAACTGATGGAATAAATAGGAAACCAGGACCATATTTTATATGGGACAAGTCCCCTTCAACCTATTATGCAGATAGAGGATTGTATCCACTGCAACCAGCTCTGCCTGAGTTCAACAAACCATGGGATACAGTCTATAAACATTATTGGTAACTTGTTTGGTCTGACATGCTTTCTGAAATAGCTTCTGTGAGTTGAGATTTTTTTGCACTGTAAATGACACTTTGTACTGATACTGACAGCTATAACAGGGTAAGACTGGCAGTGATATGCAAGAGGATAGTGGACAATCTGATGTGTAGTATAAACAAAGAATAACATCAACACGTCATCCCATCACAGCCTCCACCAAATAAAACAAGTAAAGGGTATCATAGTGCTGCAGCAACATCAGCAGTTAGAGAGTCATATTCTTACAGCTATTAGTCCTCCAGTTCAGTTCTTAAATGGGGCATCTTCAGTGTATAATCTGCATGCCCTCTGTGTGTCTGTGCAGGTATTTACAAAATACTTCACTTTCTTCCCAAATCCAAAGGTCATGCTGATAGGTCAGTTGATGAGTTTAGATATGACAGTATTGTGCGATTTTCTGTGTGTGTGTGTGTGTGTGTGTGTGTGTGTGTGTGTGTGTGTGTGTGTGTGTGTGTGTGTGTGTTTGTGTGTGTGTGTGTGTATACACACATGCATACTATGATGAACAAGTAATCCTTCTTTCTTGTTCTCTTCACTTCCTGGTATAGGTTGTGTTTCCCCTTAAACCTAAATAGGATAAAGCAGGCATCTGAGAATGGATGAATGAGTAAACCAGGAAGGTTTAATGTTGCAAACAGTTTATTATTGAAGAAAATAGCTTATAATATATGAATGTAAAATAATGTTTCCAAGAAAAAATGTATGAAAGTATTCAGCCTTACATTTTTCCTAATGGAGTATCCACAAAACTTGCTGAACTGCAAACATATAGACTATGCTGAACTTCAGTGAGATCTGACAAAGCATCCCCTGTTATTAGTGTAAATCTCTCTCTCTCTCTCTATATATATATATATATATATATATATATACATATATATATATATATATATACATATATATATATATATATATATATATATATATATATATATATATATATATATATATATATATATATATATATATATATACATATATATATATATATATATATATATATATATATATATATACTGTAGCAGAGGTGCAGTGACTGAAATCCATTTCAAACACTGGTAAACTAGACTTAGGGTCACATTAAGGTTAGAAGGGACATCTAGTGAGGAAGGGCAAACTGCCATGTGACAGCTTACATTTTCTTGGCTGCTGGTGATTAATATAACCACAGAAGAGCAATAATTGTGGAAGGGGTTACTAACAGGGAGCACATAATTATCTTATACTGTGATTTCTGATTTCATTCATAGTTTACCTCTATCTGTGCAGGAAAATGGTACACTAGATGTGGACTTTAATTTACAAAGGTGACAATGCTACCCTGTAACTGCTGTGGGATCTTGGGACAGGTCCAGAGAAAATATCCCAGTTAGTATCCTTAGTCTTTATATAGAGTTAGATGGTACATCAGATTTTAGGAGGTGCATCCTTATAAAGAAAATAGTCCAAGTAGTTGAAGAAACTGACACAGAAATGTCACCCAAGATTCAGGGTGAAGAAGACAATGTCTGATAACTAGAAGAATGTACAGCTGGGAGACTTCAGAAGCTCTGAATGCTAATTAGCCAGACAGAAGAGGAATTATGAGTAAATATTCATTTTATCTTCACTCATTTTAAATTGAACTTATATGCCATTTTTAAATTATTATGCAATAATATTGAACAGAAAATTATTAGCTTGCATTTGATTTAGTATTTGCAGACTGGTAATTGCCTTCTATGAAAATTAAGTTTTTTTTTCTTTCCTCCAGGGCAATCTTTGAATTAGAACAATTAAATGAGGGGGGTATAGGTATCAGCATTTGGGAGTGCTGCAGGGCTGCTGTTCTGCTTCCAATATGTACCATATCCAGACTGGAACTAATTGTGTTAATTTCTGATTTTTTGGCTTTTGGGCATTGTGAAGGTTTGATCTTTTCCATCTGGCATGTACATGTTCTAACTTCTGAAGCACAATCTGCCATTCACGTCAAGGGAGGAGGAGGAGGAGGAGAAACTGCAGGGGATAAAGGATTAAACTGGGAGAAATAGGAGGGATTTTCTCCTGAAAGATATGAGTCTGTCAGTATTTATAAGGCACATTAGAAATTCCAGGATGAAGATGGAGTAGGTCTAGATTGGACCATGATGGGTAGAATACATATCCTAACCTAGGCAGAAGGGGCAGAGAATGCTTGGTGAGAGTGCAGCTTGCCAGCAGTGATTATACTCCTGCCCAGGTGAGGATGCAGTTTGCCAGCAGTGACTATGCACCTGTCCTGGTGAGGGTGCAGTTTGCCAGCAGTGATTATGCTCCTGTCCTGGTGAGGATGCAGTTTTTAAGCAGTGATTATGCTCCTGTCCTGGTGAGGGTGCAGTCTGCCAGCAGTGATTATGCTCCTGCCCTGGTGAGAGTGCAGTTTGCCAGCAGTGATTATGCTATTGTCCTGGTGAGAGTCCAGTTTGTCAGCAGTGATTATGATCCTGTCCTGGGGAGGGTGCAGTTTGCCAGCAGTGATTATGCTCCTGTCCTGGTGAGAGTGCAGTTTGCCAGCAGTGATTATGCTATTGTCCTGGTGAGAGTGCAGTTTGTCAGCAGTGATTATGATCCTGTCCAGGTGAGGGTGCAGTTTGCCAGCAGTGATTATGCTGCTGTCCTGGTGAGGGTGCAGCTTGTCAGCAGTGATTATGCTCCTGCCCTGGTGAGGATGCAGTTTGCAAGCAGTGATTATGCTCCTGTCCAGGTGAGGGTGCAATTTGCCAGCAGTGATTATGCTCCTGCCCTGGTGAGAGTGCAGTTTTCTAGCAGTGATTATGCTCCTATCCTGGTGAGTTTGCAGTTTGTCAGCAGTGATTATGATCCTATCCTGGTGAGGGTGCAATTTGCCATCAGTGATTATGATCCTGTCCTGGTGAGGGTGCAATTTGCCAGCAGTGATTATACTCCTGCCCTGGTGAGGGTGCAGTTTGCCAGCATTGATTATGCGCCTGTCCAGGTGAGGGTGCAGTTTGCCAGCAGTGATTATGCTTCTGCCCCGGGGAGGGTGCAATTTGCCAGCAGTGATTATGCTCCTGTCCTGGTGAGGGTGCTGTTTGCCAGCAGTGATTATACTCCTGTCCTGGGGAGGGTGCAGTTTTCCAGCAGTGATTATGCTCCTGTCCTGGGGAGGGTGCATTTTGCCAGCAGTGATTGTGCTCCTGTCCTGGGGAGGGTGCAGTTTTCCAGCAGTGATTATACTTCTGTCCTAGTGAGGGTGCAATTTGCCAGCAGTGATTATGCTCCTGCCCTGGTGAGAGTGCAGTTTTCTAGCAGTGATTATGCTCCTACCCTGGTGAGTTTGCAGTTTGTCAGCAGTGATTATGATCCTATCCTGGTGAGGGTGCAATTTGCCAGCAGTGATTATGATCCTGTCCTGGTGAGGGTGCAATTTGCCAGCAGTGATTATACTCCTGCCCTGGTGAGGGCGCAGTTTGCCAGCATTGATTATGCGCCTGTCCAGGTGAGGGTGCAGTTTGCCAGCAGTGATTATGCTTCTGCCCCGGGGAGGGTGCAAATTGCCAGCAGTGATTATGCTCCTGTCCTGGTGAGGGTGCTGTTTGCCAGCAGTGATTATACTCCTGTCCTGGGGAGGGTGCATTTTGCCAGCAGTGATTGTGCTCCTGTCCTGGGGAGGGTGCAGTTTTCCAGCAGTGATTATACTTCTGTCCTAGTGAGGGTGCAGTTTGCAGGCAGTGATTGTGCTCCTGTCCTGGGGAGGGTGCAGTTTTTCAGCAGTGATTGTGCTCCTGTATGGTTTATCATGGATGAGGAAGGAAGAAACCAAATACATACAGCAAAGCCCTTAGATTACTACTGAGCAACACTGAGTATTTTGTGCTTCTTATTTACAGATATAAGCATCACACTTCCTGGATAGTATCCATGACATTTTTATTTATGAAAGAAAGTAGCTAATTATACATGCTTATGTACCAACTCTTCTTGCAATTTCAATTCACCACCCATCCACAAAATGTACCTTTGTAGTATCTCTGTAAATGAAACAATATGTAAACTGACATGCTATACTCAACATTATATGTGAAATCTCCTGTACCTCAGCCAGATGTGGAGAAATAAATTTCACATATCTCATTCAGTCTGTCTTCAACCGGAACTTTCACATTTTGCATCTGGCAGTCATTCTTATTCTATTTAAGGTACAAACCATTTCCAATGAAGAAACTATTGGCACCACTGGACACCTCATGAGGATGGCATCACCATGTATGTGAGTATAATGTAATCCTGGCACAATATGATTCATCCATGCATTAGGTGTCATCACTTCTATACTGAAGTTTGCACACTACAACTCTGGATTTATGCATCCTTTTGTTGCTTTCTGTTACTGTACTAATCTTTATTTTACTGTCTTGATATCTTGTTATTAAGTTTGTTTCTTTCCCTAATTTTTGTATACTTGGGATGTGGCTGAAAAGGCTTCATTGGGATCAGCTCACATACTGTGACAATAGGTTTATGTAAGTGTAAACTAATTACAATGTGACACATGTCATATACGTCTGCTTTAAAAAAATAAATCTGATAATTTCTGATCTTCTTATAGTATTGAACTTTTTGTTTTGGAATAACTTCTGCAGTGTATAGTGTTTAGTTATCCCTGTTTTTGTACAATATGTTTTTCATTGGTGACACTATATGAGCTATGTAGATATGCTTATGAAACTAGGAGGACCAAAGTCTGACAATGTGATGGCTTAGATTCAAAACTCCTATCAACTGCCGCATCATAGAGTTTTTGTGTCATGCTGTTGTACAGGCAGAAATCAGAAGCTTTACTGCATAAAGAAAACTATGCAGAGTTCTGAAATGGAGAACAATAAAAATGAACATTTGTATTAATGCTTACTAGTATTTGCTCTGCTGCTTTTCAATAGGATTCATTTGAGGATACATTTCTGGAATTAGGAACACTGAAAACAGAAACATATTAAAATAATGTCTTCTATATTTTATCCAGAAACTAACTCAAAGTATCCATAAGACCCCAAGTGCAAAGCCTTCAAGGAGCATTATAACAGTTATTATAAAATATGCATTTTAAAAAAAAGAATCCTTGAAAACTTCCAACATGAAAGACCTCCTGCCAGTCTGAGACTTTTATACCCAAATGGAACATCTGGAGAGATTATTATACAGAAGTTAAAACTCTTATATGTTTTGAACTGAAATTTTGTTACTTCTGTTTTATGAAACCAAAATGAGATTACCTAGGTTCTATAATTAAGAAGAAATGGGTTGTTTTAATCATAAGCTGCAGGATAGCTATTAGGAGCTGTGAACCCAGATGGCATAAGTGTGTAAAATGAGGCCAGGGTACTGATATCATTTATATGCATTGCACTGGATATTGCAGACTTTTTGCCAAGAATTAGAACTTGTATAATAAAATCTGTACAAACTCACTGTAGTCTCAACTATGCAGTTATTTTAAAATGGTATAATTACCATATTCAAACTATTTCAGAATTATCTGCTCTATGGAGGCTTAAGCTAAATTGCAGCATTTCAAGCATGAGAGATATGTCCTTGTATCTTCAGAGCTATGTCTTATATTTGAACTTTCATATACATTCATATGCAGAATTTCATGTGTCTTGTATAACTTGAACAAATGTTTCAGATGATTAACATTTCTCCCTATTGACAGGTCTATATTTGCAGGTGAATGGCAACATAAATACCATACATTAGCACAGCCCAGTGGTAGTCTGAAGTCAGTTGAGTTGACATGAAAAATTGGAAAATGTGAAAGGAATTGTTCTGTTAAAGCTGCATTTTTGTTTTGCAGTGATCCAGCACCCCAACTTATTCTGACTTTAATAAATATGTGAAAATATTACTTTGACTGCCCTAACAAGTCTTCCTGTTAGTATAGTGTTGAATATCCCTGCCTAGCATGTAATAAACCATTTTTTCCCCCTGATGGAGTCTGTCCCCCATGAATCTGAAGAGGCAGACGGTAATGCCCCAACTAAAATACCACCACATAATATCTAGAAACTTCTTAACTAACATACCCCCTCCTAATAAATGTCCATGATGCATAGTGACATAGTTGTGCAATTCGGTTGGGTTGTACAGCTAGGCTAATAAAGGCCCCGGTGGTCAATCATCTTGTATATACCTATGAGACTATGAACTTAAGAACAGTAAAGGACTAGCAATAATTTACCATTGTTCAGAAAAAGCATGAAATGTCCTGCTACCATTTCAAAAATTCAGTATTTAATGTTACAAAGAACTGAACTGAAGATTTTGTTTTAGTGTGTGAACTAGAAGCATAAGTGGGCCCTCAAATATACACCACAAATTGAGCTTATTTAATTCTATTTTCCGTCTGTTACGTTATAGATGAATAATGCATTTTTCATGTTGACATGTCTCAACCTCTTTGTGATTAATGTGGCATTACTAGCTAATATAGCTTGAAAAGTTGTGAGATGAATATTTCAGAATTAACAACGTCTGACCCTTAATGATTCATTCTGCAGATCTGTTAAAATTAAAGGAATTACACAGCAGGATCAATAAATAATAAGACAGCTGTGATGTAATTATTTGCTTATACATGATAATCACTGAATAGGGATGGGTGTTGAGGTGGGGAGTTGGGGTTGTTTACAATTTTAAAATGAAATAGGCAGTTGACCAACTAAAGGTGATTCAGTTTATGAAAGAACAATAGAGAACAGTCAGTGGAAAGTAGGACTGAACAAAAGTGAGTACTTATTTGTTTTTACACATAATATATGTACATCCCTTTTCGATATGCAAAACAAGTTTCTCCGTGGTACTTTCCATTGACTTATCTCTCATATCAAGGCTGAGTTTGTAATGGGTGACCTAAATGTGGAACAGACATATCATCTTGACAGATACCCTCATGTCATCATTATTTTATATGGATGAGCTTAATTTATGTCTGTTTTCACCCTGACTTGATATAATGTCCCATAGAAGTTACTCAGCTGACTGAGTGCTGTATTTCTCTCTACAGAATATTAGGACATGTGGTATTGTTAACTGGACCAGACAGCTATCACATGTTTTTTTTTATCAAATGGGGCATTCTAAGGTCCCACATTCTCAGAACTTTCTGAAAATCAGATGTGCACATTACTTCTATCTTTATTTTTGCCTACAACTTCTTTTAAATGATAATTATCTCTGTAGACAATGTGCTTCTTTTATAGAAGTTGTGCCAATTTCTTTACTGTTACTTTACTAAGTATTCTAGACCTTACAGCACGTACTGAATAATATAGAGTGAAACACCCTTCAACACCTTGGATAATACTTAAACCAGAACAAAACATGGTTTAGTGTAATTCTGTGTGGAAATTATATCATTAAGATGGCTCAACTGCCACACTCCAGAAACTTAGTAAATACAGAAATTGTGCCAAGATATAAATCGTAGAGGCCAAACTGTCCTACCATTTTTTTTTTGTATGCTTTCCTGTGCACCTCCTAGCATCCATCCACTTTTAGCAATCAGTCAACAAATTTGATCCCTCTAGTGCAGAACATAATTGCAGAGTTTGTCATTCACGCACCCATCAGAATTGTTTGTTTAAAGCACTACTCCCACATCCAGGTGACTGACATGAGCTTCAGGGTCACCATGAGGGACTGTTATGCCTCCCCTCTGCATGTGAGTACTCTCACACCACATGCTAATAAGTGCTAGGGTCCCAGTTCGGTAAGCCAAGTCAATGTTTTCAGCAACAGGCATTATATCTGCAGACCTCTACTTGAATTTACATTTCACAAAAGAGCCAGTAAACCATCATTCTCTATTCTCCACAGTAAGTAAGCTGGAATTTATCTCTCAAACCTACACACACTTGCCTGGCTCTTCCAGCACCCATCACCAATCAAGTCATCTGGACTTTACCCCCCCCCCCGCCATGCCACAGTGCCAGGTACTAAACTGACCTACTTTACAAAAATCAGTCTATGGCTGTTGTACAGAGTGAGTACTGGAAGGGCATTATAAGTTAATTTATTTTAGCAATAAAAGTACTCTCTGATTTTTGTGTGATACAAGCAGTTCTGTTTTACAGTTTTTGCAAACTCCCTTTCAGCTATATATATATATATATATATATATATATATATATATACACACACACACACACACACACACACACACACACACACACACACACACACCAAAATGGTGGCAGGAAATAGGATAAGATTTTTTTCCAAATGGAAGTTGCTGACTCTCCAGTCTTGGATGTTATTTCCTTCAAATGTTTGAATATGGGAGTTAAAGATCTGCCCTTGCCAGCTATTAAGCACATTAGCAGAAGCTTTAGATAAAGGGCTGTTTTGCTCAGGTAAGAGGTACATGACAGCATGTTCTAGACCAGGAGTGGGGTCCACCAATGAACTGAATAACAGGTTTATACAGTGACGTAATTCCCCCACACCAGCTAAAGAGACTGAAATATCTGTACATGGGAAGAAATAAGCATTGTCACCTGGATGATTGTCATTGCAGCATCCATCTTAGTCAGGAACATGAGGCTGCACAGTGTAGAGTATATTAATGCAGTTAACAAAGTGGTACAGCAATGTTTATCAATTTGTCTTAAGTATTATTTAAATGTGACTATTCTGCTATTAACAAAAATTGAGCCTCTGTTGGCCCCACTGCTAAATCTGACCTGGCATATCATGTAGGTGTGAAAAATAAAGCATTTTATTAGAAAGTCAGGTGTGGTGTTAGGCCTATCCAGCACCCCTAGTGAGGTTCCTTGGATGTCAGTACTGAACCCATTTCTTCTCAGCATCTATGGTCATAATTAGGTCTGGTTTTAGTAATTACTTGACCCAATTTGGACAATTTTGGCACCCATCCTTGACCTCCTAGACTTATGATTATTTCATATTACATATCAGAAATGTATGCTATTACTTTGTAATAAAAACAAAGTAATACCTATATTTATTTATTTTTTTGACATAAAACATCTGTCTGCCCATTTTCTAATAAACCACTTTATCCCTATACAGGATCATGGAGAGGCCAGAGCCCATAACTCTCAACCTCTTAGTGCAAGAAATCTGGACAAAGCCTGACAAAATGGGGAGGGGGCAAAGGCCCAAAAATAGGGACAGATTTGAAATATTGCCCTTATAAACTTAAAAAGTTACTAGAGTAACAAGGTTCATGTTGGCATACATATTCTGAAGGATTTGAAGTCTGAAACTCAGATGTATGTCATTATTTAGTGACATCAATCCACAGATCATCCCAGTGATTTGCCAGAAAACCACACATTTTAAGAGGAATAGACCAAAATATGAGGCAGAAATCTGGACATTTTGCGAAAATCTGGACAGTTGAGAGGTATGCCAGAGCCTTTGGGCATGGTGCCAGTATATCACAGAATACACACACTTACACACACACACACACACACACACACACACACACACACACACACACACACACACACACACACACACACACACACACACACACACACACACACACACACACACACACACACACACACACACACACACACACACACACACACACACACACACACACAAAATCAGTTACTCACACACTACACGCAAAACTACTGGCAGTTTGGAGAATGCCGATTAATTGGCTTCTTTAAACAAAAGTATGCAGAGAAAATCCACATGGATTCAGGAAAGACATGGAAACTCCACACAGAAAGTAACCCAATAGAGAACAATACTACTGTGAGACAGCAGCACTACTCAACACACACTAAATAAACAGAGTAAATAAAAATTGTTTTTGTAGCACACCCTCTTTTTTCCTAAGTATGTATTAGGACTGAAAACAAAGTTCAAAAGGGTAAACTGTATACAATTATATGACAAAATCTCTAAAAGTATCTATTACATCACTTCTGTTGACACTGACCCTGCAGCCAACTTCATTAAGCAGTTTTATGCCCACTTAACAAATGCTTAGGTTTCAAAGTTCCATCTAAAGCCAAATTCAGTAACTGTTTAAAATCTCATGATAGCATTGTCAGGTCACAAAGTGTGTAGACCGAATGGCTGAAAATCTACTAAGCCTGAGATTGCTATTTCTTGGAATATTCTGTTTTCTCTGAAGTACAACGATCTCAGAGCTGGTGTATATAAGTTTGGAAACTTGCCCCCCACACACACAGCGAGGGTGCATGGAGGCTTGAAAGTGAAATATGAAGAAGACCAAGGCATGATATTCACTCTTCTCCTGTATTTTGATCTTTTTTTTTGTCTCTTTATTGAATTATCACTTGTGACATATGCAAATTTGCGTTTATACAAAAGTAATCAAACTATATTAACAAACATTATACTTGACATATATTGCTATATATCATATAACCTAAGCAACATTACATAAATTATTCAATTCCTGCCCCTCTTTTTAAACAGGAAACATTTATTAAACCATCACTTACAACATAAACAATCATGCATTTATATAAATGAAAACAAACCACACCGACACAATCCTAGTTGCAAGCATTTTACATCACACACCATAATGACACACTCCCACTGCAAACATTATACATCACTTACGGTCTACTCAGTCATTTTCAGTCAAACATTACCTAGCCCATTTCAGCCCTGCATTCTTTTAAACTTCATTCCTGCCCTGCATGTATTGTTCCTGCAGTTCCCATTTTTTCCTATGTAGTTTGCTCCTACGCTTTTCTAAATATCTCAATTCCAGTTGTTTTATTTCTGTTACTGTAGTACTACTTCTAATATAGTTGGTTTAGATTTTGATTTCCATTTTCTATTAATTGCTTTTTTGGCAGCCACCATAATTAGACACAGCAGGGATTTACCATGTCTAGGCAATTCCAATTCTGTATCACAGCTAAGCTCAGAAAAATCATCTCCCTCATCAGAACAATCTGCCCACCTAGCATCTTCGACAGTGCATCCTGCAGGGCATGTTTAAAGTCCACCAACCCACCACACTCCCAGAAAACATGTTCCAAGTATCACATTCTTCCTCATCATACCTCCAACTTTTGTTGTATACAGGAGGAAAAATTCTCTGGAGTCTACTTGGGGTATAAAAATATCTATGTAAACATTTCCAAGCAAAAATCCTAAAACTTCTAGATTTTGTTGCACATCTGGGAAGCAAACATATATCCTCCATTGTTTCTCTGTGAATTGTTTATTCAGTCTGTCTTCCCAATCTTTTCTAAACTCCTCTGATTGATTCTTATAGTTATCATGCAATATTTTATATGCTGTGCTAATTATTCCTTTTTCAATGGCAGTTTCTGCTCTAGATTCTACTAAAATCTCTACAAGTGGTGGTCTTTTGTTTAGGACCTCCCTTTTTCTTTCTCTTTGTCTATACTCTGATATCAATCCTTAATAAGGAAGATAATCTCTAACCTGCAGTCCAAATAAATTCTTGGTCTCTTCCCATTCTATTACTTTTCCCTCTCTAGTTATTTGCTCCCAGTACCTTGGTTACTTTGCCATTTTTCCAATAAATTCCAGCCCCCTCTTGCATATTGTCTATATCTCTAATTGCAGTCATCCCTATTGGCAGAATCTCCTTTCTCCATTCCCATGTTGGCTTAGTTCTTGGAATACTTTCTGCTACTTTATGAATATAATATTCTGTATGATTATTGTTATTCTCCTTAAAGGCCTGCATCCAAAATCCCAGTCTCTCCTTCTTTCTTGTGCTTCACCCTCATGAGATTCTTGAGATTTTAATAGGAGCTGCCATATATAATGGGAGATTAGAAAGCCCTTCTCCACCAATAGTCAGCTGATATATAGGCTAGTAAACTTTATAACAGCAAAAAAACTCCTTTCACTCTTCATAATGATCATAGTATAAATGTCCCCAAGAACCTGAAAGGCACTATAGGACCAGTAAACCAACCCATGAAGGCTGATTAGCTTCTGAAGTGAAGGATAACTACAAGTCCTTCCTTAGCTAGGCTGCAAAACTAAGAAATAACACTCAACATTGCTCTAAATTTTTCCTTAGTGGAGTCTCCCACTCTGACCGCAATTACATCACAAATATACTAGCAAATAATTTTAATGCAAATTTCACCCAAGAACAACTGTTCAAACACCACTCATCCCAACATCTCTTACATGCCCCATTATAAAATAGGAACATGCCCTTAAGGTGTTGCCTAAGACAAAAATACTTCCACCATGGATCACAAAAACATACCCGTGGCCTTAATAAACAGCATTGAACATGTCCTCACCAAACCTCACCTTAAATTGTTTAATCTAAGCTTTATCTCAGGCTATATTTACAAAGACCATTGTGGTGATGCCATTCCACAAAGATGGCCCGACTATAGACCCTTGAAAGCACAGACCAATCAGATCTAAAAGTTATGGAATGTATCATAACCAATCTCATTAATTATGATATCAAGAATATCATTAGACTTGACCCATAACAATTTAGTTTGCCAAAAGAAGATCATGTCTGTTAAATTTTGTTATCACCTTCAAACCACTCAAGCTGTTGACAGTGGTCATGCTGTCAGCTTATCTTGATCTGGCCAAAGCATTTGTTATCGGGTCATAGGTAAGTACTTGGCTAATTGCCCTTGCAGGTCATTTTAAGCTTAGCCAGTTTCCCTTTTAATGACTGAATTAACCTATCCCATTTGGTGTTAGATTGACCTTGCCCATCCCGTAGTCAATAATTACGTGTGTGTGTGTGTGTGTGTGTGTATTTATCTAGATCTAGATCTATGTATCTATGTATATCTAACTATATATATATATATATATATATATATATATATATATATATATATACACATACACACACACACACACACACACACACACACACACACACACACACACACACACACACACACACACACACACACACACACACACACACAGATCATGCTGGAATTGTAAGATAACACTCTGCCTTAAACATAAGATCACTATGTAGAAAGAGGGAGAGCCAATTGGCTGAAAGACAAAACCACATTGTTCATGTGGCGTGTGCCTCTTCATACAGTGGTAATTTAACCAGTTTAGTCTCCCAGGGCTCTCTATTGGGTTATCTTCAATTCAGAATCTACTTCTTTGTGATTCAGAATATATATATCAAATTATGTGTCATTACATAGATGATAGCTTTGACTGAAATACAAATGTTGAAAAAAAGACTGAAAGTGCATTTGATTACAGGTACATTTAACTGAAATGCTGTTTCATCAAAAACCTACTGCACAACATATACATGAGAAAAAAAAACTTTTTTGCAGGAGGGGCCCCCTACACCCCCTCCTTAATTTCATATTCTAACTCCATGGGTGCACACCAGTGGAGAAAAGAAAAAAGCACCATACACAGTGACTCAGTGCTGACACACAGACACAAATGTCTACAAATCTGGGGATACAATATGACAGTAGGAATTGCCAGTACACTCAGAATCTTCTAAATGGTTCCCCCCAACTCCCATGTGCAAAAGCAACACCAGAAATACTATTAATAGACTTTTACACTTTTCGACTAAATGGCTATTCAGTCAAATGTACCTGCAGTCAAATGTACTTTCAGTCAATTTAATCTACTGATTTTTTTTTTCAATCAATCAAACGTAACGATGATGAAATAATAAACAACTATATATATATATATATATATATATATATATATATATATATATACATATATATATATGTGTGCATCAGCTGTAAATTTACACCAGCTCAGAGGTAAAACATATAGAGACTAAGAAGTGTCTTTGCTTGGAGTTCTATGGTAATGTTTTGGCTTTACAAAGTCTTACAGTTTTTTCAAGGAGTCAAACATGTAAACCAGTGCAACTGTCTTAATGATTTGCAGCTGACTAGTGGAGATGTTGCTGGCATATAGTATTGCACAGATATACACATCAATTTCTAGTGGTAATAACAAATGAAAACTGAGATTAGACAGATTATTGGAATTCATAGCAGGTGCCTTTAGATGCTTTAGTCATATTTTCAGATTTTCTAACTTATAATATATTCTAGCTAGAAAATTAAAATGTGAAGGTGCCTGCTGAGTGACATTCTAAACAGCAGCAGTGGTCATACAACATAGATCTAACAGCAAATATCATCAGGCTGAGTCTTGCATGCACTAATAAATGACAACCATATAGCCGAAGCCATATACAGTCTTGTGGGTATGATTTTCAATAAAGCAGATGAGGAAATTGGTATGGAGGCAACAATCACCCTTCTGATGTATCTTACTATGCAATGTGAAAGTGAAGTCACAAAACTCAATATGATGTGGAATGCAGAGTGAAAAGGGTAGACTTCAGAGATGGTGAGGTCATCATTACTTCATGCAAAGGAGTATTAAAGCCACAACTGTTGTACTGCTTACAGTTGTAAACAGATTCAGACAGAAAGAAAATTAGACGTGTAGAAAATGTGCAATACAGAGTGGTGAAAATAGGGCATGAGCAGGATGTGTCATGAGCGGAAATTTAGAAGGGTGAACATGTGAATGTTACAAGAAATAACAGCGAGGGAAGTTCAGTATGTGCACTCTCACATATCAACTTGTGCACTTATTTTGCCACTTGGTTTGTCTAACTTTCAACATATTTTTAAAGTCACCCTTTTTATAGACTAGCGGCTACTGCTCTAATACATTAAAATGAAACACTGTTTCAGTCAATTTCTAATGTGTTTGCATAAAGCATTATTTATGTCCTTTTTTAAGTATCTTAAACATTTTCTTTTTTCCTATCAGACCCTTTTTAGGTGGCCATTTCAACATAAAAACAGGAGCGACATGATCATATGGTGAGATAAACCACCCTAAAAGAATTACATTGAAAGTGATATGGTATAAAAATAGTTTTGTCAAAGTGTTCCAACGGTTTAAAGGGGGGATGTCTAAGATATACCTGAACTTGCTGCATTGACCACATTTAAATGTTCCTTTTCTTTTTTTCTGTATATGGCAAAGTGACCATGTATTTTCTGCCTGTAATGATTTTTTTCCTCTCTTATTTACTAACGAGAGAAATCTTTTAATTATGGAAATCAATTCAGAGCTACCTCATAACATGTTCATAGGTTCATAGGTTCATAGGTTCATACTAGGCTATCTGCCCAAGGGCATTTATAAGCCTAGCCCATAGTTATGTGGCTTTCGCCACCCCTTTAGTTTGAATAAAAACAATGCCTATCATTTTTCTGTGCCTCTGTCAAGCAGTGACACTGAAGTAATCCCTGGGGTATATCTGCGATCTCCCATCCATTGGTCAAGATTCCTCTTGAACAAGGCCAGCGAGGTGCTCTGCCTCACATGTACCGGGATTTTGTTCCACAGCATAGGAGTCTCTGGGTGATGAATCTGTCCCTCCAGCACGTTCTATTTATAACCGTGTCAAGGTTTAAGTCTCCGCCCTTGTGGTTCTGAGGGATCTAGATTTTTGAGGTGAAGCATATTCATCAAATCTGGGTTTGACATGGCCTTATATGTCAGGCACAGGTCACCTCTGAGCAAGCGGTATGAGACTGAATAGAGCTGGAGTTCTTTCAGTCGGGCAGCATAAGACATATTTTTGAGACCCTTTATCCTTTTGGTGAGGAACTTTTGGGGCCTTTCAAGCTGCATCAGGTGTCTGGTCAGATACATTCCGAATGGGGCATTGTACTCAATCATAGGTCTAATGAGTGATGAGTACAGGGGGACGATGACCTCCCTTGATCTAGATGTGAATCCCTTCATGATCAGGTGGGCGATATAGAAGGTTTTCCTAACTACTTTAGCAACATGAGTGTCAAAAAACTCATGTATTATACATTTCCTTATGGAGAAACTATCCAAAGTCACTTCCAAACTAAAAAAAATAACACTTTGGTTGTAATTGTTGCTTCTAGTTAGAATATTTGTAATGTCATTGATCTTGTTATTAATTGGCCCTTTTATTCCTTCTAACAGGATAGAAGGAAACTTGTTTATCTTTTCTGCTTTAATTTCTTCACTAATGATGGTTAACATTTCTCTATCAGAACTTCAGTCAAAAACCATATTGAGTATAAACATATTTTTCTGTCAAATTCCAGTTCATTTGCAATCTGGAGACAGTTTCCTGAAATTAATGACTGTAAATATCAAGTGTTTTCTGAAGGAAAAAAAAACTGTGTGGGTTGTCAGTGGCACAACAGATAGCATAATCACTTTAGGTACAGAAGTCTATGGGTTCTGTTCCTACATGAGATAGATCAGTTGCTGACACCGCAATGCGGTATAAGGGGAATGCTGAACTCCAGAGTGTCTCATCAATTGAGATTCCCATCTGCTTGTGGGCGATATTGTAGTTGAGGGCCTCACCAGATGTGCAGTAGCAAGCCCCGCCCAAAACCCACCCCGTGATATGTCATTCATGAATATGCATTCCCTCCGAATGTACAACCAAAGAAAAAGTGCACTGAAATTGTAATATGACAGTAAATATAACAGTAAATTGTTACCAACATCTGTAATTGACAAGTTTTATTGCACTAATAATATATACTATAATCAGCAAAGAAAAGAAACTGTCAAAACACATGTCATCAGGCTTTTTACTGTGTAGCATTATAACTCTCTTGGTCAGAGTCGGAATGCGATGGTTCACTGTCCCAATTAATATCCAAACGGACTCTTTTTTTTTTTTTGGTGCAGGTGTCACAGCCGACTCTTTCTCAGTATCACTGGCAGGACCTTTTACTAAGAACCGCTTTCCTGGGTGATACTGCATTAACCGTTTGTGTACATTTAACATTTTCATATCATGTATGCACGAGCAAATTAAATATGCAGACCGGGTTGTCACTCAATTTGCGACATACCCACTTCTGCGCAAAAAGAACTGGTGAGGCCCTCAACTATAATATTGCCTGCTTGTGTTGGAGGTAGCTCATGTGGATGTAAAATATGCAACAGCTCCTCTCAGAAAGGGTTGAGGAGGTTCCTTGAAGCCTTAGTTAAATTTCCCCTAATAGAATGAATACCGACACGGGTGTCTCATGAAAAGAGACCACTAGTCTAGTGGGACTAACCCAGTGAACACAGAATAAAAAAATAAAATAAGCATGTGGACACAATATTATACTACATAGAAAGTTTTTAATATGACTTAATTTGCCCATGTATTTTAAACTTAATTTTATGAGCTCAAGTCATGTGATCTTCCATTAACATGTTCACATTAGTTTTTCCATGTCAAGTGATTTTGTAATTCTATTTATTTGAAATGATTGTCAGTTGAATTTATTTGGCAGAAATCTTTTATACTATTGGACAAAAGCACTAAATAAATTTTATCCTTTTCATTTCCTGAATGTGATAGCTATTCTTAGTTTAAGATAGAGAAGTTAGTCTGACCATCTTCTACAGACCATACCATTTGATTTCCTGCAATATTAACATGGTGTATAGGGAGAAAGCTTAATACCATAGACAAGAGAGAGAAACAACTATGTAAAGCTTCAACTTGTATGTGACATTGCAAAGGTCATTGTTAGAGAAAAAAAATACATTCTAGAATAATCAAAATATGTATGTAGTGCGTATTTGTCTTGTAAACTAAAATGAATTATATAACTTAGACTGCTAAGTGGTGATCTGCATCTGTCATACAAGGCATCCTCTGACCCATTGCTGACCAAACTATTGCAATCTGCAAGTCAAATGGCATCAGAAATGCTTTGTCTAGGGATCCAAGTCACTGCTACAACATTAATATAACAGTTTAGAGGGACAGGTATATTTCGCAGAAGATACTGCTGCTATGGAACAGACTCCCCATCCACTTAAAACAGAGTTCAACCCTGTGCATCCACATAAAACAGAGTTTATCCCTGTCCATTTTCAAACACAACTTAGCTCTATGGATGGAAAACAGATAATTTACACCATGACTGTCATCTGTACTACAAATGGACAGATGCATCTCCTGTTTTATCCCATGAATGGGTCCCCTCAAATTATCTATAGTATGATCTCAGTTATTCTCAATACGGGCAATATCTAATTATCAACCATGGGGTGGATAAGGCCGATCTGTTGCCAAATGGGATTGGCTGTTTCAAGCAGAAAAAGGGAAGCTGGCCAGCCTTAAAATGGCTCACAAGGGCAGCTAGCCTAGCACTTACCTATTAATACACTTTTAAACTTTAAATAACAAATACTTTTTATAAGCTATATCGATAGTTGCTTTTTGGAATTAACTGGTTTTAATAATTAGTATTTTAAAGTGTTTTTTTGTATGTAGTTTGATCAAGGTTACATGAAATATATTTTTATATCACTGTGATTTATAATTTTTTAGTGAAAGGATTTTATTGAATGTTACGTGGTAATTGTTGTCGCTGCTTTGCCTATGATGTACTATTTAAACAAGAGGAAACACAATTGTTTTTAGTTCTGATGAAGTTCCAGTAGAACAGAAGTGCTTAACTTTTGCAAATAAAGGAACTGGTCAACAGTGAACGTGTGTTTTCATTTCCAGTAAAAAATGAAAATAAAAGGGGAATGTGAAATCCCCCGCCAAAAGTTTTGCTGAGAAATTCAGATTTAATAACAATACCATTAATTATGTAGTGTCCTCAAGAGATGCATGTGGTCTACACATTATAGAAGATATACAAGTCTTCTGAGTATGTGAAATGATTGGTGTGAAAATGTCAGATGATGTTATATCATTCAGGTTATTGGCTTAAACAGCAGTGCACAGAAAATACTGACTATGTAAAAACAAACCCCCTGCTTATCTCACGTAGTTCATTAATGTTGTTTAATGAATGATTTAGCACTTTTTTTCAAATAACTTATCAGAATCTTATGTGGTATTTCTTCATTAAATTGATAGAAAATGTGGAGCTGATAAAAGAACTTTTCAGCATTTTCCTGATCATAAATGAGAATTACCTTTAAAGGAGTAGTGCCAAATACACTGGAAGAAAAACTCTATTAACATGCAGAGAGAAACACATACAAGAAAGATGTTAAACGATATTCATGGACTATATGAGGTCAGCATGTTTTTTTGTTTTAATTGGCTTGGAGAGACATGCTATTGGTGCAGCTAGCAATTTTGGTTTGATTTTGATGTGGATTATGTACAAATAGGGTGCCTATTTTTCAGATGCCAAAAGTAGAATATTCCTTACAGAAAACTCCTTAAAAACTATAAACTCAACCACACAAAATATTTATTTTTATTTTATTACTAATTTAAAGAGTTTCTTATAGAATTTTATTTTTTATGCTGTTCTTGCATAATTTTAATGTGTTTCAGGTACAGTACTTTAGTTTTTTACAATATTATAGGAAAGTTATACTTTTCTCTTAAAATATTAGGACTACTTGCTGTTTTCTGCAGGATGCAACTAATTTAACTAACTGAGAATTATTCTATGAAAACAGGGACAGATGTTAACTGTGTGTGCAAAGACTTCAGATTGGGTTGTTTTAACATTGATTATTTTTTACTCTTGGAAAGATGACAGAATGTATGAATGTCATTACATGTATTCTCTGAAAAGCAATATCCAGACTTTAATATCTGATATTATTTTGTGGTCTTAATCCACACCAATTCATAACAAAAGCATCAATTTTATGAAACAAATGACTATACAGAAGCAAAATCAGAATCAGCCATAAAAAAAAGGGAACCTGAAAAGTATGGATAATGCATTCATGGGAACTGTGGTTTGAATGCCTCTGACTGAAGCTGGAATTACCATATACGTCTCTTTTTATGGCATTCGGAAATTTTATTTTTTATAAAAGCAAAGCAAAAACAAGAAGACCTCAATATGACTAAGAAATGAGAGGCAGACAATGATGTTTCAGGAACCTTTGGAGTCAGTAGGTTTTGTTGTAGGCTAAAATACTCATATGATTGTAAATTGCTAATTCTGTTTTTCATAAGACTAGCACAATTAAGTTTATGTACTCTACCCTTGTTGTCCTTGTGCTACAGAAATGCACCCTCATGAGCATTTATGGGTGAAGGAAGAGGTGCACTGCAAGGCTTCACAGTATCACATTGCACTGTTCTGATGTACAGATGTACGACAACATCGAATGAAGAATCGTGATCTGTTCAGGTATTGCACTAGCCCTACAAAGCTGCCTCTTGTTCTCTTCTTGCTATTCTCTTTCTCTCAAGCATCCTTGAACTCCTAAAATGGCTTACAATGAACCATTGCCTCATTCACTAAATTCCCAAGCCTTCCTATTTTCTCCATGTAACAGAATTTGCTCATGTCTCATCTGAAGTATCCTGTTCCAGAAGTGATTCAAGTCACTGCCTCTTTATTTCATCCTTCAACTTCATCTCTACCCCACTGACTTGTTTCAAACTTCCTGCACTTAATGTGAGTGTAAATATTAAGTGTTTTCTGAAGAATAAAAAATTGTATAGGAAATTATTAGCTCTGTCTGCACATAATATTATATTACAAAGAATGTTTTTAATATGAATTAACTTGTAATTTATTTTAAACTTAATTTTATAGGATAGGATTATGTGGCTTTCCATTAAAGTGTTCATGTGATTTTTTTATGTTGTGATTTTGTAGTAATATTTATATGAAATGATAGTCAGTTGAATTTATTCTGAAGAAGTATTTTAAACAATCAGTCAAAGGTGATAAGTATTTTTTTCTTCTTCTGTTGTTACTAGCAAGTAAGGTCTATTCTTAGTTTTAGAGTTGCTACACCCAGTTATAAAAAAATGGCTTTCATTTCTGACTTCTGTATTTTATTGGCTGTTGTAGTTCAGACATCTTATGAAAAGCCTATTAAGTATAATGCCTATAACCATACCTTTTTCATATAACAGTAATAGTCATAAAACCTAGTGAGTGTCTGGAATACAGATTTGGGCAGCTCAGGCAGGAAATACAGGAAATGTGATACCTCTTTTCATGTGTGTGAGTAGGGAATGAGTTCCTGCATATAATAATTTCTTTGTTTTAAAAAAGTAACACATTTACCTATTGCTGGTATTTCAAACAAACAAAAAGCCTTTGTACATCTACTTAGTAGATGGCAAAGAAGATAAATCAAAGCAGTAATTTAGAGTATCCCCATTTTAAACAAATGGAGAAATAGTAGCCTGAAGAGAAATGGCAATAAAATGAGTTACTGTAGGGGACATAAAAGACTGTAGCAAAAAGAAGTCTTGCCTTAAAAAAAATAAAATTGTTTTAGTAAGCATGGCAGCTCCCACCAGACCATTGTGGCATAGAACTAATTGTAAGATAATACTAACCATTTTGGGTAAAGACACTCCACCAATAATACATAACTTATTAAAAAGGATAAGATAAAAATACTTTTTTCAGTTTCTGATGATGGCTGTACTTCCCATTTTATAAACAGATTGAAACAATCTGGGTTATACACTAAACAAATTTAGTTCATAACCATCTGCAGCCATATGCAGCTTAACCACATCCAGCAATTCCATTGTCCAATTACTTGTGTTTGTCTCCAGTCACCATAAACATCATTTGAACCTGTTAGTGTACATATTTCCCTCTTTACTTTTACAATGATTATAGAGATCTGGATTTAATTTAAACCTTGTTTCAAATTTTATAGTTCAAATACTGATAGCCATTTGCTCAGAAAAACAAAACGGTCTCATATTGAAAACAGACTTAACATAAGCAGTTGTAATCTTCTCTTCTCTTGAATTCATATTTATTGAAGAGGGGTCTGAACAGTGATAAAGTATACATTGGGCCCCAGTCTTTTTTTAATCCATGGGCTCCCTATGCACATTTTTAGGAGCTAGCTTAAATGCATATGTCTTTGGATTTACCTTCCTGATAGTTTTAAATTATATTTCTTGTTTAATATAGCAACTTTTGTTAGAGTGTCTTTTAAACATCTTTTCCAGTAAGCAGTGAAAGAAAATGTTTGAACCAATAATGACCTAATTACCCATTTCAGAACATTTTAAAGCTATTCAAATTCCATAGAAAAAGTCCAACATTTCTAACCAAAACAAAACAGTCTCACATTGAAAATAGACTTAGCATAAGAAACAATAAACTTATCTTCCCTTGAAAGTCACATTCAGTGGAAATGTATTTGGCAACACTTTAAACTACAAGATATGTGCTGGGATTCATACTCAAATACCATATAGTGATGTACTGATCAATGTTTATTTGAAGAGTACAGGAATTCAAAAGACAAATAACACATTTGCTAACAGCTTTGAACAACCCACTGCTGTCTGGTGGAATAACTTAGCAGAGTCACATAGAATGCAAATGAAGACTCAGGGAATTAAATCATGTATTACCGAAAGCAGCTCTTCAACAGTTCATAGCCTTATTCATTTGCAACAAGTGCTAGACAAACAGTTGTAGCCCAAACAAAGTGCATTTCACAGTTGTGTGCCTGCAAAAAAAATAAGCTAAATTAAAAATGTATTCATAGCTAAAATGGTAACATCAGGCTTATGCATGCCATACTGTCCAATTTGTTTACACCACATGGTGTTTAAAAATAGGATAGGCTCAAGCCAAAGATCATGGTATTTTTAGAGTTGAGCCTACTAGGTTGGGGTGTCTAGGAGTATTATCTGAGTCAAGTTACTCAATGTATTAGAATACACTCATATCCAATTTCTGGAAAGTAGATTGGCAGACCATTTTTAATTAAAAATCCTGACTTTCTTGATTTAAGAAGGCATACTTCTCTATATATATTAGTAACTGTATTTACAGGAAGTCAAAGACAAGTATATTGCTAAAATGAGAGAGATGTATTGGACCCAGTACTCATCCCTGTGGGTTTCTGGTCTTTATAGTACCTAGAAGACGAACCTATCAAAAAATAAAAACAAGAAGTTCTTTTATTATTTTGTGATCATTTCTGAATACTAATGTCCAGCATCATTCTAAATGGTTATTATTATTTTAGATATTTGGCTGGGGGGTGGATTCCATGCTGCATGATTTTGTGTGACAGTCAAAGTTTTTAACAATGTAATATAATTTTATGGAGACACAGAGTTCAGTGTGGTAAAATGAATATTTACTATTTTTGATATCTCTTTTAATGAACTGCCTTTCTAGTACTTTGATTTCCTACTTGGCAAGAGTCAGTTTGTGTTTTGCAATGATATCCTTTGATTTTTGTTTGTTTCCATCTCTTTCACAGAATTTTATGTTATATTCAAATTTTAGAATTGAATTAAACTTATTTAATGTTTTTGGTCATGTTCACAACTATACTATTAAGCTACATTTCCTAGCATAAGTGTTAAAACTGGTCAACTGCGGCAGATAACACACAAAAAAAGGCTGATTGAAGTTAGTGCATGGATTTAAAAACATTGGATTGATCTTGCAGCTAGAATTAGTTACCTGCAAAATTATTTTCAATAGGTCACAAAAAATTTAGATCGATCTATTCCTGATAGTCATATATCTCAACTGTCCCCAACTTTTATGGGTGTCTCTAAGTTTGACTCAAAATTTTGTTCTACCTCCTAAAAGGCATATTATAATCTATAAATGTTGATAATCATTGCACTTTTACAGAATTATTTTACTTCAGAAAATACATATTAATTCACATCCTCATTTCCTATCAGCTTTCTAAGTTAATGATAGAAATATTTTAAAAAGTGTCCTTTGCCTAGGGCCTTCTCCACAACTTATGCTTTATCCTTACTTCAAAAGGTAAAATATTGGCAGATATGCTCCCACCTTTTTTAATTTCTCCAAGTCCTTTGCTTTTATAATACCATGACAGGAGAGGACCCCATTCCTAAGTCAAAGTATGATTAAAGTTCATGAAATTAGTATTGTTTCAATCTTTGATGTTAGCCAGAAGCGCTGTTCACAGCACCAGCAATGTGCCCAGTAATGACTCCTTCTGCAATTCATATGGAATTGCATGAATCGGTAACATATCTTTTTTATAAGACCCGTTGCTCCTACTACTGTTGGAACTGTTGGGATATCCTTCTTCCATATTGCCCTCATTTCTGCTTCCAAAGCCTGGTATTTTATGACTTTGTGTCTCTGTACGTAAGACACTGTACTCACTGAGTGTAGCAAGTCCAATGATCAATGCTACTTTTCTCTTCTTTTCCTGGACTACTATAAATGGTGTTCTCACATCTGTTTTTAGAACTGTTGGTAATGGGTGATCTCATTTGATATAAACTTCATCATTTTCTATAATGCTATCTGGCTCAGGTTTCCAATGCTTCTCAGTTACTTTAATATTATAATGTTTGCACAATGAGGAAGTATTAGTTGAGTTAAATTATATAGCAAACATGTTTATCAACAGGGGGTACCCTATGTCCATGGTGGCCGATACTATAGAATATGTTAAAAGTGAATGGGGAAAAAAATACAAACCCATACTGGGAAGTAAGGACAGTCTAGTGAACTCCAGGAATATAAATAATGAATACAGGAGGGCCTGCGTGTTACACTATGCCCCATTGGTGAACAAATTTAGAGATATAATAGTGAAAAATTGGAACATTTTGGGAACAGATGAGTACATATATAAAATAGTAGGTCCTAAACCAGTATTTGTGTACAGAAACGGAACAAATATGAAGATGAGATTAAATCAAATGAAGAATATGGTCGAAAGAACTGAGAGAGGTACAACAAAATGTGGCAGTTGTAAACAATGTCAATACATATTAAAGGCTGGTGAACTGACATTAGACAATAACCACAAAACAAAAATAAAGCTATGCAAAGGGAACTGTAGAACTAAAAATGTGATATACTTAGCCAAGTGTTTAACATGTTCTTGTTACTATGTGGGGATGATTTCAAGATGTTTAAAAAACAGAATTTATGAGCATTATTATAGAATGAAGAAACAAGATATGAATAATGCACTATGGAGGCATTGTGAGGCTAATAATGAATGTAGGAGATTTGAGTTTGGCATTCTGGAACAGGTTCAAGTGAATCCCAGGGGTGGTAATATTAAGATGAAATTATTGGAAAAAGCGACACGCTGGCAGATCAAATTAAATGCATCAGAGTATCCTGGTTTAAATGAATATATCTCTATCAAACCCATGTTAGAAGGTTAATTGGGTGTTAGGTGCATTTTTTAATTTTAAACATTTTTTAATAGTATATGAGCACATAAATATTTATTAGGATAAGAAGTAATTTATGCAGTCATTTGATAGTAATTCATAATTATAATATGTAGGAATTACCAGATGTACACAAATTGTTGTTTTTTAAAAATACATCTTTTAAGTGTGTTTGTTAGTTAGTAGTTTTTAAAGTAGTTAGTATATTATAGATAGTTAGTAGTAGGGAATCCAGCACAGTGCACTTTAAAAGTTAATAAATTAAGTAATGAGTGTTTTTAATTAATGTAATTGATGATTTAAATATTATATAAAAAGGGTGTTAATAATGGTTAGAGTGGTTCTGATGAAATCTACGTCAGTAGATGAAAGCGCTTAACCTAACCAGAAGCAGTTTTTTATTGTGTGAAAAATAAAGAGAGAGAATTTCAGTATCAGTGCCTGTGCGGTCTTTTCGTTTTACTGGGACTGTTGAATAGCTCGTCAGCTATACATTTTCAATGTTTGCACAATCTCCAGTGCAACAGTCTTGCCATATTATTATGCCTATAAGTACTTCTGCTATTAGTATACAAGATGTGCAACTGTTTCCAATTTGATTTTACAAAACCTACATTTATCTGTTTCTCCCACATGTTTAATGGACGTTGTAAACAAACGTGTACATAGTCCACTGTCTTGGGCTGCCAATATTAACCTTTCATCTTTTGGTTTAAATTCACCTCTCCTTAACCATTCCTGCCTTGGATCCTGATTGGCATGAGGTTGTTCCAAGAGTTTCTCATATTTGCATTTATATTTCCACATTTCCACATTTCTTGCCTTCTCATCTGATCCTTCACCTTATATTCTTTGTTTTGTTTTTTGGCACATTCAGTTGCTACCTGATTTTTATCTATTTCTGATCTGATTTCCATTCCTGCTTGATGCTGATATGCTTCTGCTAAACTAAGCAGGGAAGCCATCTTAGACTTATTCTCCTCATGTTTCAATACTTTCACTACATTTGGGTCTTGGGAGATCAGCAGATATGTATGCAGTCCCACCATAGCAGATCTATACATGTAATCTATTTTGAGGAGGCCCTTACCTCTTTCAGAATGGGAAATATGTAGTTTTGGTATGCATTGATTTCTATAAATCATTTGGTGAGCACGAAGCATGCTTCTTGTTTTTCTGTCCAAACTATCCAACACCTTTTGGGGCTAATCAATCATGCCAAAACTGCAATTTAGGACAGGAAGAACAAACTGGTTTATAGCATGGACTTTGTTCCTAGATGTCACTGCTGTTTTTAGTATTAATTTAAGTCTTCTAAAATATTCCCTACTAGGTTTTATTTGCATTTGTTCATATCTTTTGTTGATCCTTCATTGATTCCCACATATTTATGCACTTCCCCTTGCTCAAGTTCTTTTATATCACATTCCTGTCCCAAATTAATGTTTTCTTGGTGCTGCAGCTTTCCTGCTTTAAAGGCTGCCTTTGCACATTTATCAAGACCAAATTACATTCTTATATCATCTGAAGACATTTTAACCACTTGCAGTTGTGCTTTTAGTTCCTTATATGATGAATTATACAGTTTTAAATCATCTACAAAAAAGAAGATGAAAAGTCTTTACACTTTCTTGTTTTCTGGAAGTCAAATTATAGCCATGACCTAGACTGTTAAGTAGCCAGCTGAATGAGATAATGGCAAAAGAGCAGTGGTTACAGAGAGTGACCGTGGAATATCCCCCTTTGAATCCTTATCCCTGAAATAGTAATTTGTCCTTTATCATGGCTTAACTACAAAGTGGTTTACCACTGTTTCATGGTCACTGTAATGTAATTGATCAGTGTAGTATGTATCTTATTTTTAAGCACTCATTTATCCATAAATGTGGGATACTGTCAAATGCTTTTCTGTAGTCTAGCCATACCATACTTAGATTCTTCCCCATTTTAAAGTTCTCCAGTATGACTTTATTTAACATCAAATGATCCTTTGCTTCATTTGACTTTTTTTATTACCCTTTTGTTATATTGTCATGAATGAGTTTTCTTCTAAATGACTATAAACTATATCGGCGTCAATTCCAGTGTATAGTTTGTACATCGTCAGAAGGCAGGTGACTGGCCTGTAGTTTTTAGGATAACTTGCAGGTTCACTCTTAAGTAAGAGTATTGTTTTTCCTGTTGTTAACCAGGCTGGTGTTTGTTCAGGTTGTGTATATAAATAGTTTTTATTCATGGCTAAATCTTCATGTAAAGATTTCTTAATATTTTTAACCAGAAGTTAGGTATTGCATCTGGGCCTGGGGTTTTCCTCGAGCTTTTCTTAACTTTGTTTCAGTCTCTGTGGATGTTAGTTCATCCCATTGCATATCCTGCACATTGCAACTTCTTATTTTTTC
Source organism: Protopterus annectens (assembly GCF_019279795.1). Taxonomy (NCBI): domain Eukaryota; kingdom Metazoa; phylum Chordata; order Ceratodontiformes; family Protopteridae; genus Protopterus; species Protopterus annectens. Next base: position 1,125,578,534 of record NC_056746.1, read on the forward strand.
TTTTACTTCTTTTGTCCATTTAACATTTTTATTATGCTCCACACAGTCTTCATAGATATTTCTCCAAAATGTACCTATTTCTTCTTTTTTTGTAGTATTTCGGTTCCTTTCACCTTGTTTCTCAGTTCTCTAAAAAACGTTTTTTTGGGTCATCAATAAATTGTTATTTTACACTTTTCCTTTAAATTTACTCGAATATCTTCTAAGTCTTTCTGCATGTGCTGATATTTTTAGTTTATTATTTGTAATAGTGCACAATAGATCCTGATGTGTTCTGATACTGTGCTGTGCTTTTATCACGTCTATCTTTCTGATTATTTTTGTTGATTAGCTTCCCTCTTCTATACTCTTGTAAACAGTAACATTTCTTGTCTTAATTGCTTTATAGTTTTCTCTGTTCTATACTTTCGTGATGGCATTCAGTTTCTTACCTTTCTTTCTCTTACTACCCTATGTTTTTGTGGTAAGACTTTATCTGTTATTAATTTAGCTGCACAGTAATATATCTTACTTACTTCTCTTATATCACATGAATCTCTATGGACAGTCCTAATTGCTGTGTTCATTTGTTTTATGAAACATCTAACTTTTTGGGTTTTATTGACTTTCTGAAGTCTATTTCTTTCATTGATTTTAATATATCTGTCCATCTCTATTTAATCAAGAAACTCTTCTCTTAGATCTTTTCTTCTAAACTGAGGGCACATTCTTTCTTCTTCATTTCCTGTGGGCATTGTACAACAAGTTCCAGGCCATCTTCCTGTGCCACATTCTCCTCAGTTTCATCTTGTGCCATCCATTGCTCTTTCATATGGGAACTCACTGGCCCATCACCCTACACCATTGGCTCTATCATAGTTGTCACAGTTTCCTGTTCCTCCCCTTGCTGTACACCTCCATCTAAACATTTGTACTGGTTTCCTGTTGAAGGCTGCAAAGTGTCTTCATCTGGCAACTGATCAGATGTTTCCCTCTCTACCAGTTTTGCTTAATTTAGGGATCCTTTGCTGTATCCTGCTTTGATGTTTTCTGAATTAGATTTTCTACACTAAATCCTTTGCTTAGCAGGTAATCCATAACTACAGTTTCTATTTCTTTAACTCCTCCATTACTAATCCTCTTTTCTACTTTTTCTCTTTGTTTTCTTATTTTTTGTATTGTAAAATTTTCCATATCCAGATGCCTTTGCCTATATTTCTCTTCAAATATTTTTGCTGCTGCTGTTTTTGTATTGCTTAGTTTTGCTTTCTCTTTGCATAAATATTAGACAATATTAAATTGCTTTTTCTTTCCCATCTCCATATTTCTTCTTCAGATGTCTCCTGATTCTCCTATTTCTCTTTACTTGGGGGACTCACTGTTCTATCATGCTGTGATATAACCTGTGTTAGACTTTCTATACTAAATCCTTCATTTTGCAAGTATTCTATAACTTAAATTTCTATTTTTTAACTTCTACTTTACTAATTTTCTGTTCTACAGTCCCTCTTTATGATCTTATTTTTTATTGTGAAATTTTCCATATTTGGATGCCTTTGCCTGTATTTCTCTTCGAATATCTTTGGGGCTGCCTTTTTTGTGCTGATTAATTTGGCTTTCCCCTTTGCATAAATAGTGCACCACATCAGATCCCTCTTTCTTTCTCTTGTCTATATTTCTTTTTTATATCTTTCAAAAGTCTCTAACTTTTGTCCTTCATTGTTTTGCATTTTTTTCAGTTGTTTCTTTTGCCAAACATCCCAAGATTTCTTGGTCTATATAATATTTTTCATAAATCTGTTGTTTATTTATTTTTATTTATTTGGCATTTGTTGACCAGGAAAGTCCGACTGGGTCAGGAACCCATTTTCAGTGGAGGCTCAGGGAGAAAAGCTACACAACTAGTACAGTTAACAACATATAAGGTAAAACATTTGACAAAGCATAGGTACAATGATCATTTGATTTACATTAGAGAAATACAAAGTAAATATTTTTGACTTGAGATTCAAAGTAAAATATTTTGTTTACATTTTCATTTGAGAATTACAAAGAAAACATTTGAGTGGTGCAGGTAACAAGATTATTTAATATAAATGCAGGTGAACAAAATAGCTTGGATGGCATAAAAGCAGTTAGGTTTCAATGTCCGAGATCACTGGCAGTAAAGTTGGTTAGTTTATCTAATTTGTAAAGTTGGAAGGCTAGTGGTATGGTTTTAAAGAGAGTTAGTCTAGTTGAAGTGGATGTTTTCAGTGTTATTTAGGTAAGGTGTTGGTACACCTTTGTAGAGTAAAGATAAAAGAATGCAAAGGTCAAATTGGGATGAGTAAATTAGTGGGATCTGGAGTTAGTCAGGGAAAAGGGGTAGATTAAAGACAAGATGACAGGAGTATAGAGGAAGAAAAGGGAAATTAAAAAAGGGTTTAGGTAGTGGAAGAAGGAGTGGAGGTGAAGTGGACTGGGAAAGAATGTTTCTAGGTTGATTTGAAGCAGATGCAGGTGTTTGTTTCTAAGAAGTGTTTCTTTAGTGTGAGTTTGAAATATTTGTGGGTAGATGTTGCCCTAATGTCTGATGGTAAGTCATTCCAGAGTTTAGTTACTGTGTAGGAATATAGACATTGTCCTGATTTTTATTTGGCTTATGTATTAATGAACACAACCTTTTAAATGAAGCTTCTGACAGTTTTTGTTGTGGAAGTAGTTTTCTTTACTCTAATTTCTCTCTTAATCATTTTGTATATCTTCTGTCTGGAAATTCTTTGCTTTTTGAATAATAGTAACAATACATAATTTCTTCCTTATCTTCACTAGTCCACTCTGTCATCTTTATGGCTCTTCTTTGGCCTATCAGTTTTTGTGATTTTTGTGGACTGCTACTTCCTTCTACAACAGGGGGGGCATCCTCCTCCTGGGCCTGGCCTGACTCAATTGTAGAAATGTTTCTGTATTTTGAGGATTGAAATTAGTATTGTTTCAATCTCTGATGTCAGCCCAAAGTGCTCTTCGCAGCACCTGCAATGTGCCCAGTAATGACTCCTTCTGCAATTCATATGGGGTTACATGGATTTGGTAGCATATCTAAATAAGATTATAGATTTTTTTTTATAAAACCCATTGCTCCTACTACTATTGGAACTGTCTGGGTATCTTTCTTCCACATTGCCCTCATTTCTGCCTGCAAATCCTGATATTTTATGACTTTGTGTCTATCTGTACACAAGACACAGTAGTCACTGGGTGTGGCGATTTTAATGAGCAATGCTGCTCTTGTCTTCATTTCTTGGACCACTATATCCAGTTTTCTAGCATCTATCTTTTGAACTGTTGGTAATGGGTGATCCCATGTGATCTAGACTTTTTCATTTTCTATGATGCTTGTGGCTCGTGTTTCCAGTATTTTTCAGCCACTTCCGTACCATAATGTTTGCACAGTCCCCAGTGCAGCAGTCTTCCCACATTATTATGCCTTTCAGTATACAGTCCTTCTGCCATTAGTATGTCAAAACCAGCAATGAGATGTGCAACTGTTTCCACATTTCTTGCCTTCTCATCTGGTCTTTCACCTTATATTCTTTCTTTTGTTTTTTGGCACATTCAGTTGCTGCCTGATTTTTATCTACTTCTGGTTTGATTTCCATTCCTGCTTGATGCCGATATGATTCAGCTAAATTAAGCATAGAAGTCATCTTAGATTTATTTTCCTCATGTTTCAAAACTTTCACTACATTTCTTTCACTACATTTGGGTCTTGTGAGGTCAACAAATATGCATGCAGTCCCACAATTGCAGATCTATACATGTAAACAATTTCAAGAAGGCTCATCCCTCCTTCGGAATGTGTAATATATAATCTTGCTATACACTGATTTTTATAAATCATTTGGTGAGCGTGAAGCATCCTTCTTGTTTTCTTATCTAATCTATCCAACACGTTTTGGGGCCAGTCAATCACTCCAAAACTGTCAGTTAGGAACGGAATAGTAAATTGGTTTATAGCTTGGATTTTTTTACTAGATGTCAATGCTGTTTTTAGTATTAAGTCTTCTAAAATATTCCTTACTAAGTTTTATTCACATTTGTTCATATTTTATGTTTGATCCTTCATCAATTCCCAAATATTTATACACTCCCTCTTGCTCAAATTCTTTTATATCACATTCTTGTCCCAAACTGATATTTTCCTGGCTTAGCAGTTTTCCTGCTTTAAAGGTTGCTTTTACACATTTGTCAAGACCAAATTACATTCTTATATCATCTGAAAAAGCTTTATCAACTTGCAGCTGTGCTTTCAGTCCCTCATCTGATGTGCTATACAGTTTTAAATCATCGAGAAAGAGAAGATGACCCTTATAGGATGTCACAGATGATGTGACAAATACAAAAAGAAAAGAACATAAGATTTTACAAAAAGTTGGACTGGCATACAAGAAACAGTTTCAAGCAAAAATCAGTATTACTTGAAGTATAAAACTGAAAAGTAACACTCTGAAGGCAAGCAAGTAAGAAGCACCAAGTTGTAATAAGTTAAGCACTTTTCTCCTAAGTATGAGGATTTCTTTAGAAGAAATAAAACTTGTTATAGTTCCACTAAAATTTTAAAGACATGCTTAGTCATGATGTATCACATGATCAAACAATGCAAAATCAATCATCAACAAAAAAACATACTTAGCCACATAGTACATCCCATGATTAAACAACCCAAAATCAGTCATCAACAAAAAATCATTTAACTGTATTAAATAGTTATAAAAAATTATATTTTCTTAAACTTTAAGAAGTTACAAAACCATTAAATGTTTAAAGACATCCATAGTCACATGGGATAAATCACATAATGAGACAATACGAAATCTAAAAGCAGTCAATGTGCATTATTTAAGAATGTTTGAATAACATATGTAATGCAACACAAATGTTTACATTTTCTTAATGTACATGCTTTTAAAAACACTTTACAGTAAACTCTGAGTTAACCAGAACTCAGGCAACCAGAACTCTCAAGCAACCAGCAAAAATATAGAAGAAATACAGTACAATTTTCACGTGCTGCACTTTCTGTTTCCCCACCCGCAGAAACATACCTTACGTTTTTAGAGTTTTAGCATTTTAAAAAGGAAGTTAGAAATAAATTCCCTCTCTCCCCAATCTGAGAACAAGTCAACCAAACAAATATTATAGGGTACAGTATTATTCAAGCCTATTTTTAATAGTAACTCTCAAGCAACCAGAAACTACAGTTAGCCAGCATCTACCAATCCCCACAGGTGCCAGTTAACTGAGAGTTTACTGTATATCAATAGACTCATGTAATCTTAGATATTTATCAGCTTGACATAAAATTTGCCATCTAGTCTGTCTCATTTAATGCCAGTTTGCAAAATAATTCTCTCTGAAATCCATATTATTATGGTCAACCATAAAGACCACAAACTTTGTGCAAGTTTTTATGTTCGAAAAGAACATTGTTTTGATTTTTTATAGCGTATATATGTTCATAAATACACTTTGAAACCCTCAGACTATAATCCTATTAATCTGACTCATTTTTTGTGTAAAGCTATGGAAATATCATAGCTGATTCAATTAACTATGATATCAAAAATCTTATACATCTTGACTCCCATTACTTCGGCATCATTAAGGGTAGATTCTATATAATTAATCCAGTCAACTTAGTTGAGAGAGTAACACAAGCCATGGACAGAGAACATGCTGTCCATACAGCATATTTCAGCCAAGCTAAAGTTTTTGATATTATATCATATACTAATATGATGAACAAGCTGAATGATTTCCAAACTGACCCATACATGGTTAGGTGGCTAACAGATTGGTTAAGGATAGAACCGATGTAGTGAAGGTGGCAGGTACATTCTCAGAAAACATGAAGGAAACCAATTGTGTTCCTCAGGGCTCAGTGCTGGGACTTCTACTACTTGTCATATACTTTGCAGAGCTTCAAATTACAAATAGGGATCTCTGGCCAACCAAGTTTGTGGATGACTGCAACTTGGATTCATCCTCAAGTCCTCCTCTGATACACAGAAGTTAAAACTGGAACTCGCACACGTCAACAACTGGTGCTCAAGAATGTGTTAAAACTAAATGCTAAAAAGTATAATATCACTGTATTTGTTAAACAGTCTTTTCATTTATCTTAGTAGAGACAACACCCCACTTCAAAATGAAAGTGTTTTGAGAAACCTTGCAAGATGGGTAAATAATTCCATTGCCTTTGACCACCACATTGCAACAGTGGTAAGGAAATCTTTATATCTGATTGTAAAATGTATTTCATCCAGATCCAAGAAAGTTCTTACCCTACTTTATTCTGCATTGATCAGACTTATTCTGAAATTCAGTGACCCTTTTGAGATGTATCTTGCAAGACATGTTAAGCAACTGGAAAGATCCCAGAGGTCCATAACAAAAAAGGCCACAAGTATAAAAAGGCAAGCGCTACCAAGACAAATTGAAAGTTCTATCCCTTTACTCACTGTCCAAGAGACTTCTTAGGGCTGATATGTGCCTAGACTTGTGAGTCATTCGGGATCCAGGAGCACAAGACCTTTTATGTCTTCGTGATTCAAGGAGTGCCACTAAAACTAGAACCAGAGATTTAGACTTACTTCAGCAAATAAAGAAAATATGGTGGAGAGACAGACTTGTCAAACAACCATTTTCCATTCTCTAGCACAAACTTCCACTCCAAATTAAGCAATATGACACACTCTTTTCCTCCAAAAAGGAGTTAGACAACTGGCTACATATCCAGAAATACACTTCTGGTGTGACTGTCCGGTTGCTCCTTAAAAAAGGAGGTGGGGTCTAAGAGTGGGTGCTGGCAAGCTGCAAATGTCCACTTGGTCCAGTAGTCTTGTATATTACATGCCTCTAGTGGTTATTTCCATGTAGAAGCTGTCGCAGCCACAACATAAAGTAAAGTAAATGATTTATCCTTGTGGGTCTTACTACCAAGAGATCTGTGAATATGTCATAGAGCAATACATGGACCTTCAGTAATGCATCTGCAGAATTTACAAACTCCACATCTGTATGTGCCACTTCTTTGTTAGTTAATGGGTATGGTATTAAGGATTGCATCTTTTCTAAAATGTTCTTAAGAGCTGATGTCCCACAATAAACAAAATGTGTCTCAGGACCTAAAACAGTAGCCACATCGTATGTTCTTAAATTAACTTTAATGTTATTAATAAGGTTTTCACATAACTATTAGGACTCATGTATAACACAAATATTTTTCATGACATCTCTTTCATAGTGTTCTTAGTCACAGGTAACAGTAAAAGAAAACATAATATTCACATTTTACATAAAAAGCAGTGAATAAAATAAGAGGTAAGACTTAAAATGCAAACTTGACATGCAGCATCAACATGGCATATGAAACATATATGTTTTATATCTAAGGATATAACAAATAGGATTTAGTAGAAATATAGTGATTCAATGAAAGTAACAATATTTTACAGTACCGATCATTAGTTTGCTTTGGAAGTAGGCTATAGAGATAGGAGGGTGACAGAGAAGACGTAAATCAGAAAGAAACTTACTGGTCACATATCATTGCTGAATGAATAAAACATAGGAGGGGGAAAGAGCATACAGGAAATTGTCTTGGAAAATGTTATTTTTTTCTAGGTAAAAACACATGTGCAAGAACCACTGCAGAGACAGCAACAAAATACAGTAACCCCAAGCTTCTTGTTCTTTTCTATAAATGCAGCAACAAATAGCAAACATGCATTTCCACAAAACTTGAACGAATAACTTCTATATTTTAGCTTTTTTATTTTGATTTTTGAACACTGAATATACACACAGATGTGTCTTAATGTTCCTACTGTTAATTTAGTTTTTTTTTTATTTTGATTTTTGAACATTGAATATACATACAGATGTGTCTTAATGTTCCTGTCTGTGGTGGTGGTGCTGCGGTAGCGTTGTCGTCTCACAGTAAGACATTGTCCTGTTCGATTCTCAGCTAGAGCGTCTTCTGTGTGGAGACATGTGGGAATGGGCGTACCTTCGTTGAAGGTTGTGCATCAGAGCTGGCAACTTGGCACGTAAAAATCTACTGCCAATCATTAGCGGACAGGAGTTCCGCTGTGGCAACCCCTAACCGGGAAAAGCTGAAAGACACAACAACATGTGTCTTAATGTTCCTACTGTTAATTTAGTTTTTTTTTATTTTGATTTTTGAACATTGAATATACACACAGATGTGTCTTAATGTTCCTATTGTTACGACTGTTGTTTATCATCTTTTCCTATAGATTATTTATTTGCCCTGATTCTTAAAAATGTTCAGACATTATTATTACAACTGTATCACAAATACAGCAATGCATGCACCATGAAATCAAGTTTTGCAGATTCATGAAAGAAGGCAGCAGCAACTCACAATACTTAAAATTATTGATTTATTTATGGGTATAAATATTTTTTCTAGAAATGTGACATATGTAGTTTATGAAAACATTAAGAAAGTAATGCAGTATGATTGCAGAAGTGGTGTTCTTGTTAATTGTCTACTAGCAAAATACAACACTTTTAGTGTAAGTCAAAACTAGTGTTATTATATTATTGTTCAAGCCACAAACAAATAACTCTTCCCTAATAACAACTGAAATTAGATAGAACGAAAACTGATAAGGTGACTCAGGAACTGACTACTTTTTAAAGCAGTAGAGCCATGGGGAACACTGCAGAGTTTGTGCTGGGTATCAGTCACTTCAACATATTGGTAACAGACATTAAATTAGCATAGCTAATAAAATAATTTTAACTTATAAGGTATTAAATAGGAATCATAAATGTCTATGAGTAAATATTTTTTGGCTTCTGTTTCGAGGCTACAAGGCGATATAAACAGCTATCACAGCTAGAAAGTCCTGCCCACGTTGCCCCAAAAATAAATAAAGAAATAAATAAATAGCAGATATTCCTATGTTTGTCTTTCTTTTGTAGAAAAACAGTGGCTTTCTATGGCAGAAAACTACTGTGAAAGGAATGAATTTTTGTACCTTCTTTCTCAAATGCACAAACTCACTAAAGTGTTAATCATGTTACAGAAGCACTGAAGTCTAGAGTTAAGGAATTTCTAATGGTAAGGGTCAGTGGTCTTGAAGTTAGTAAGTGTGTGTGTGTGTGTGTGTGTGTGTGTGTGTGTGTGTGTGTGTGTGTGTGTGTGTGTGTGTGTGTGTGTGTGTGTGTGTGCGTGCGTGTGTGTGTGTGTGTGCACATGTGTGAGTGTGTTCATATATGTGTATACATACATATATTTTGCCTTTGTTTACTGGAAAGTCCAACTGGGTTTAGCTAAACTCCTTTTCAGCAAGGGCCCAAGAAAAAAAAGCATCTTTGATTTCTTCCAGAAATTATCAGAATGACAGCGTACAAACAGATACATAGAGATATTTACAGAGTACATGATATTTTAAATAGTGTGCAGAAATTCATAGAGTATATAAGCATTTAAGAAGTAGCTTTATATTTACAAAGCATATCACAGAATATATAGGATCATATATCTACTTTACAAGGTGACCTTAATCAGTTGTACTGCAGATTTTTTTCCATTTTGTGTTGTAGCAGAGTGGAAAAATACCATACAGAGTACAAATTATGCATTTTTTTTAGAAAAAGAGAAAAAGACTTCTTAGAGGCATTATTTAGTTGGTTAATATTTAGAGTAGCAGTCTTTACCGAAAAAGATAGAAAAGATAGTTTTGTGTGATGTGTCCAAGAGAGATTCAGTGAAAAAGAGAGAGAGAGAATAGGAAGTGTAGAAAAGAAAACAGGTTGCAAAGTATATATAAATATATATATTTATATATGTGCATGTATATACATAGAGAGAAAGTTAATGATAAATATAGAAGTGCAGGTGCATGTGGTTGCAACTTTCTTGTTGAGAATGCAGGAGCCCCCACCCAAGACAATTTCTTTTAGCAGTGTTTTTGAGGATTTGAGCTATAGTAAGTCTGCTTGCTTTGCTGCTTCAAAAGTTGAAAAAGTTTGCATTGATTTAAAGCCAAGAAAACTTTAGAACACTGTGTACTTCCTACAGCCATTTGATCCATTTGCATTAACATCAACAATAAAATATCTCTTCATAGACTTCTGCAGGTTGTGATCATGTTTAATAAGTGTTAACGTCTTTAGATTTTCAGGAACTGGCCTGTGTTCAGTGCCACCTGCCATGCTAAATGTGTTGATGAGAAACAGAGGCCTGGATTTACGAAGCCCTTTATAGCGTGCAGGATTAGTCTAAGAGCTATTTTCGGCAATATGGCCAGCGTGCGATCTAGGAACGAGCTCCCGGGACGTGCACGACAGCTCTTAGTCTAATCCTGCATGGACTGAACTCCTGCATGCAAATTACCCTCATTTGCAGGTGAAAACCATGCAAATGAGGGTAATATGCGATCCAGGAAGCCGGACGCTGTCCGTGCAGGACGAGTGCAGTGTGCAGAAATGTACTCGGTTAGTAACCAAGTACATTTATGCAAACTATAAAATGGAGCTGTGACAGCGCCAAATAAAGGCTGCATATTATTAATGAAGCATACAATAGAAATAGCAGTAACCAGTCCTCGGCTCGAGCAAGACTCAAGTTCAGTAGGCAAACAAACAATCTTTTGCTGGTAAAAACACAAATTTATTTCCACGAGTAAAATCCAACTATACAGTGATCTCTTGGTTAAGCGCTTTCATCTGAGTACCTCAGATTTCATCAGAACCACTATTAGCCCATTCAACTCTCTTTTTAAATTAAAATTGGCGCCAAAACTGTGATAGTATGTGCTTTCTTAAAGATACATTTCAAAAACTTTATCCAAAAAAAAAACTGTTTACAGAAAAATACCCTATAAATGTCTTAACAAATGTTTAAGAACAGTGTTTATACAAATTATGATAATATATATGTTCAAAATGCAAAAAGTGCAAAAAGTGAACAAATATAAGAATATAAAATATAAAATATATAAAATATACCTCATAGTGGGTCATTCCAAGTCATAATAAAAATATTATATAATATATTATATGATATATAAAATTCTTTCCTTTAAGTTAAACATTCCTATACTAAAAATTTTTTCCAATATAACCTGAATTTATAAAAGTATATATTGGTATTAATATTTAGGTTCATAGGTTCATAGGTTCATACTAGGCTATCTGCCCGAGGGCATTTACAAGCCTAGCCCATAGTTTTGTGGCTTACGCCACCCCTTTAGTATGGGGAACTATACCCATTATTTTGCTGTGCCTCTGTCGAGCAGTGACACTGAGGTAATCCCTGGGGTATATCTGCGATCTCCCATCCATTGGTCAAGATTTCTCTTGAACAAGGCCAGCAAGATGCTCTGCCTCACATATACCGGGATTTTGTTCCACAGCATAGGGAGTCTTTGGGTGATGAATCTATCCCTCCAGCACGTCCTATTAATAGCCGTGTCTAGGTTTAAGTCTCCCGCCCTTGTGGCTCTGACGGATCTAGATTTTATGAGGTGAAGCATATTCATCAAATCTGGGTTTGACATGGCCTTGTATGTCAGGCAAAGGTCACCTCTGAGCAAGCGGTAAGCGACTGAATAGAGCTGGAGTTCTTTCAGTCGGGCAGCATAGGACATATTTTTGAGACCCTTTATCCTTTTGGTGAGGAACTTTTGTGGCCTCTCCAGCTGCTGCAAGTGTCGGGTCAGATACATTCCGAATGGGGCATTGTACTCAATCATTGGTTTGATGAGTGATGAGTATAGGGAGACTATGACCTCCCTTGATCTAGATGTGAATCCCTTCATGATAAGGTGGGCAATGTAGAAGGTCTTCCTAACTACTTTAGCTACATGGGTGTCGAATGACAGGCTACTGTCAACCTGGGTCCCCAGGTCCCTGATAACTTCTTATGTGCTCAGTGGATTGCCACCTATATGGTAGCTAGGGGTAACCTTGTTTTTCCCGAAGGGTATGACTATGCATTTTTTGGCATTTAACTTTAGGCCATGGCTCTGGCACCAGTTATCCATTTCTGTGAGACCCTTCTGAAGGATATCTGTGTCAGATGTGTTTTCGACTATGGCGCCCAGTTTGCAGTCATCTGCAAACTTTGTCAGCCATAACCCTCCTGTGTTTGCTTGTACTTCGGAAAAGTAGATGCCAAACAAGAGTGGGCCCAGGACTGAGCCCTGTGGGACACCACTTGTGACAGGCTTTGAGTCTGACATGGCGCCAGCAACTCTGACCCTGTGGGTTCTGTCACTCAGCCAGTTTGCAACCCATCTTGTGATGTATGGGTTAACATTTAAGCTGATGAGTTTTTCAATGATACCCGAGTGGGGTATTGTATCGAAGGCCTTCGCCAGATCGAGGTAGGCTGTATGGACTGCCTTTCCCTCATCAATGGCTTTGGTGACTGTTTCAAAAAGTCAACCAAGTTTAAAAGGCATGATCTGCCTTTGACAAAGCCAAACTGGGTTGGATCCAAAGTCTGCAAATTCCCTATGTCTTTATTTATGAGGTCCATTATGATCCTCTCCATGGCTTTGCAGATAAGGCTTGTCAAGCTAATGGGCCAGTAATTTCCAGGGTCGGTGGAGGCACCGCCTTTGTGAAGTGGGACCACAGTTGCAGTGCGCCACTCCCTGGGTACGTATCCAGAGGTGAGACTATGATTAAACAGCTGTCCTAGCTGTGGGTTTAATTCCTCGTTGAGTTCGTGGAGCACACAGCCGGGGACACCATCAGGTCCCATGGATGTTGTGTTTTTTGCCTTGGAGGGAGCAGTTCTCACTTGTACATAAAAGTGATGGGAAAAATTGATGTGTGTACAAAAAGTGAACAAAAAGTGAATGTATAGACATGAAAACTAGAACTTATCCCCAGTCCAAACTTAAAAATGGCTTAATACTAATAAAATCATTCAAGCCGGGAAAAGTAGTGGCATCACAATATATTTGCCACTCACTTTCTTTATATGCTAGCCATGTCTTCCAATTACCACCATATGCTGTTTGTTCTACCTGATCTAAAATCATAAATCTGAAAGTATGGTCTTCACCCTTATCCAGGACATGTCTACTTAGGGCATTTTTAATATCTTTTTTCTTTATTTTGTAAAGATGTTCGTATATTCTTGTCTTGAATTTTCTCTCTGTCTTGCCTATGTAATAGGCAGGACAGGTAGAACAAGTGGCAAGGTACACAACTCTCTGACTGTTGCAATTCCCTGCAATACTCCTACACTTGGTTTTCATCAAATTATCCAATCTGACCATACTCTCTTCATTAATATTCTTGCACTGCTTGCAAGAGCCACACTTTTTTGTTGATCGTCTTTTCTTTTTTATCCTAGTATAGGCACTGACCTCCAAAAGTTTTTTCAAATTAAGGGCAGTTTTGTAAACACAAATAGGATTTTTCTCAATGTTGGCCAAGTTGTTGTCAGGGGTGTTCAATAATTCCCAATGCCTTTTGAATATTTCCTATCCAAAAACATCCGTGAAATGGTATCTATTTATTTTTCCATACTCTCTCTGGAAGAAGACATCCTCACTGCCCGAATATATTGTCCCTTAAGCACGTTTCTAAATACATGTTGGGGGTGACAACTACCAAATTCTATATAATCGTTTGAAAAGGTAGATTTTCTATAGATTTGTGAAGCAAATCCATCAGAGGTGGTACTTGTAAAAGTATCTAAATAAGCAATGCCTGACTTGTCCGCCTTATATGTAAACCTTAAAAAATTGGTACTTGAATTAATGTAATCAATGAAGTTCCTAATGTCTTCAGAAGGACCCTTCCAAATAATAAATAAATCATCCAAGTACCTAGAATAAAGGGAAGGTCAGTGGAGGTCAGTGCCTATACTAGGATAAAAAAGAAAAGACGATCAACAAAGAATTTGGTAGTTGTCACCCCCAACATGTATTTAGAAACGTGCTTAAGGGACAATATATTCGGGCAGTGAGGATGTCTTCTTCCAGAGAGAGTATGGAAAAATAAATAGATACCATTTCACGGATGATTTTGGATAGGAAATATCCAAAAAGAATGGCAAAAAATGTGGCTAAATTTGTTAAAGACAATTGGGGTACAAGGTATAAACCCCTGTTGGGACAAGCATTAGGAGAAAATAAAAAGAAAAATGCTCAAATTAGTAGAATAGTTTGCATCATTATGTTTAGTCCATACACCAACCTGGTGAAAGAAATAGTCAAAAGGCATTGGGAATTATTGAACACCCCTGACAACAACTTGGCCAACATTGAGAAAAATCCTATTTGTGTTTACAAAACTGCCCTTAATTTGAAAAAACTTTTGGAGGTCAGTGCCTATACTAGGATAAAAAAGAAAAGACGATCAACAAAAAAGTGTGGCTCTTGCAAGCAGTGCAAGAATATTAATGAAGAGAGTATGGTCAGATTGGATAATTTGATGAAAACCAAGTGTAGGAGTATTGCAGGGAATTGTAACAGTCAGAGAGTTGTGTACCTTGCCACTTGTTCTACCTGTCCTGCCTATTACATAGGCAAGACAGAGAGAAAATTCAAGACAAGAATATACGAACATCTTTACAAAATAAAGAAAAAAGATATTAAAAATGCCCTAAGTAGACATGTCCTGGATAAGGGTGAAGACCATACTTTCAGATTTATGATTTTAGATCAGGTAGAACAAACAGCATATGGTGGTAATTGGAAGACATGGCTAGCATATAAAGAAAGTGAGTGGCAAATATATTGTGATGCCACTACTTTTCCCGGCTTGAATGATTTTATTAGTATTAAGCCATTTTTAAGTTTGGACCGGGGATAAGTTCTAGTTTTCATGTCTATGCATTCACTTTTTGTTCACTTTTTGTACACACATCAATTTTTCCCATCACTTTTATGTACTCATAATAGAAATATTAATACCAATATATACTTTTATAAATTCAGGTTATATTGGAAAAAATTTTTAGTATAGGAATGTTTAACTTAAAGGAAAGAATTTTATATATCATATAATATATTATATAATATTTTTATTATGACTTGGAATGACCCACTATGAGGTATATTTTATATTTTATATTCTTATATTTGTTCACTTTTTGCACTTTTTGCATTTTGCACATATATATTATCATAATTTGTATAAACACTGTTCTTAAACATTTGTTAAGACATTTATAGGGTATTTTTCTGTAAACAGTTTTTTTTGGATAAAGTTTTTGAAATGTATCTTTAAGAAAGCACATACTATCACATTTTTGGCACCAATTTTAATTTAAAAAGAGAGTTGAATGGGCTAATAGTGGTTCTGATGAAATCTGAGGTACTCAGATGAAAGCGCTTAACCAAGAGATCACTGTATAGTTGGATTTTACTCGTGGAAATAAATTTGTGTTTTTACCAGCAAAAGATTGTTTATTTGCCTACTGAACTTGAGTCTTGCTTGAGCCGAGGACTGGTTACTGCTATTTCTATTGTATGTGGTTGGACTTTCAAGAGTTTACTTCTGTTATATTGTTGGGAGAATGGCAGATACCGGTTCACCATCTGCTTTATTGAGCAGGACAGAGTATTCGGAGCTTCGGGCGGAAGTGACGTCACTGCAGAGTGACGTTAGCAGGCTCCTCGAGTTAGTGGGGAAGCTTTCCGAAACTATCCAGTTTGGTGGAACTAACGACAATGTGAAGTGTAAGTCAGGGGCAGATTTACCTTCACCTCAGAATGAAAACATTTCGGAGGTTTTGGTCAGCGACGAAGAAATTCCTAATGGACAAGGTTTATTTAACCCTACAGGAACGCCGAAAACAGCACTCGACCTGGATAATAAGGAAGTAGACATTAACTTATCACCAACAGGCGACTTTACCTTCGATTTGAGTCTTTTGCAATGGGATGAGTTCTACAAGTTGGGCGCCAAACCGAAAGGGAAGGTGCAAACAAAATCGTATGCCGCTTCGATTTCCAAGGGACTTGAATTCTGTAAAGGTACAGAAACAAGAGACAATGTTTCAAGCCCTATTTCTAAAAATATTTTAAAGCAGGGTAAAAAGTATACCACAAAAAATGTTGGAAATGATATTTTAAATGACTTTCTGAATGAAGAAACAGATTATTTTACAGAGGGGGTTAATAATAACATAAGTAAGGAAAGAAAAGTACACCCTTCTGAGTTTATCAAAGACAAGATTTGTGCTTTAGGTAAAAAATTAATTTTATTAAAATGTGCAAACATTGATAATGCCTATTTAGGTAAATGCCTTACCTTAGGCATAGTTCCAAAGGGCATTAGATTTTTCAAATTACCTCTTGGTTTAAAATATGAAGGGGATGTCATTCGTGATTTTAATGAAATGTTTGATGAATTTGGTTTTTATTTTATTAAGAAACTAATTAAGTACAATGATGGGAAAATTTCTCTGTTATTAAATGAAGTGGAAATTTTGAATGGAGAGATTGTGAACAATGCTAGATTTGATGAATGGTATGACTTGTACCAAAAACAATTTGTATATGCTGAGAACAAAGCAAAAACTGTTTATAGCAGGAAATTGAAGAAAATTGATAGGGACTTGTGTTTATATAGGGAACATAAAGTTTATACATGGCCACGTTCTACTGAAGGTAGAAATGTTAAAAAAGGATATGAGGTCCCAGAAAGGAATTTTTATAATAGGGTGGGCAGGACTGAAGAAAATTTAAATTTTCAAGGGGGGAGACATCACCCTGCACCCAAACAATATCAGAGGAAGTATTAAATGTGGAAAATGATGTAAACACCAAAAATGACTTTGGTTTAAAATGTGATGATTTGTCATTAAACAACAATTCCCTTGTTTTTCATCCATTGGTAAACTTGGACTGTGTTACAGTAGAACAAGGGATGGACATGAATTCCAAAGAGCAACTACCTAAGAATGAGGAGGCCACAAAAAACAAAAGCCCCTTAGTTCTATCCTTTGCTGGTTTTAAAGTGTATAACTATACTAATTTTTACATATCAAATGAATTTTTCAAGCTATTTAGTAAGGGAATGAAGTTTATTCCGACAGTAAAATTTAATTTTGTTGATGCTGTTAAGGAGATAAAGTTATTCTGCAGAAGAATTAACTTGGCCCTACAATTTAAAAATGATCTGGACTCTGGAATAAATCAAAGGGAAGAGAGACTCAGCAAGAAGAGTACATACATACCCAGCCCCCACCCCCAGGTGGGAATTTATGAAAAAATGGTGTGTAGGGATATTTATAGATTACATAAGAATATTAATTCTAGAAACAATATTAATGTCTCCTTCGAAGATAATCTTACCAGAGGGGAGAGAGAATGTTTGCACAATGTGGTTAATAATAAAAATATCAGATTAATGAAACCAGTTAAGGGAGGGGGTATCACTATTTTTGACACAGAGAATTATAATAAAGCAATACATGACATTTTGTTTACTTCTGGAAACTACGAAGAAGTTTCACTAAATCAGATCAATATAGGTCATTACCGGATTGATTTAATTATAGAAGAATATTTGTTGGACAATTGCATAACTAACGAACTCTATAATTTTTTGAGAAACGAGTTTCCAAGAGTTGCTTGTATCTTTGGAATTCCAAAGATTCATAAATGTATTGATACTCCACCTTTTAGACCTATTATAGCTGGTTCATATTCTAAGACCTATAATATGGGAGTTACAATTGACCACTAGGCCAAACATATTTATGATAAGGTTCCCCATATTGTTAAAGATTCTTGGGAATTCCTGAGTAGAATCACGCCAGAGGTTTGGTCTGAGCATTTGACATTTCTTACAATAGATGTACAAGATTTATTTTCTTGCATTCCCGGTACTATTGGTTTGGAATTTTTTGAAAACAGTTTGAGAAAATATTCAGGGTTAAGTTGGGATAGAATTAGCCTTACCTTGGACATGATGGGGCTAATTCTTGACCATAATTATATTCAACATGAAGGTGAATATTTTAGGCAGACCAGGGGTGTGGCTATGGGGGCTTCTTGTGCCCCCATTTTCGCTAACCTGGTCATGCTTGAATGGGAAAATCAGTTTTTATTCCCTTGTCAATTTTTTAAATATATTTCCCTTTATTCTAGGTACTTGGATGATTTATTTATTATTTGGAAGGGTCCTTCTGAAGACATTAGGAACTTCATTGATTACATTAATTCAAGTACCAATTTTTTAAGGTTTACATATAAGGCGGACAAGTCAGGCATTGCTTATTTAGATACTTTTATAAGTACCACCTCTGATGGATTTGCTTCACAAATCTATAGAAAATCTACCTTTTCAAATGATTATATAGAATTTGGTAGTTGTCACCCCCAACATGTATTTAGAAACTTGCTTAAGGGACAATATATTCGGGCAGTGAGGATGTCTTCTTCCAGAGAGAGTATGGAAAAAAAAATAGATACCATTTCACGGATGTTTTTGGATAGGAAATATCCAAAAAGAATGGTAAAAAATGTGGCTAAATTTGTTAAAGACAATTGGGGTACAAGGTATAAACTCCTGTTGGGACAAGCATTAGGAGAAAATAAAAAGAAAAATGCTCAAATTAGTAGAATAGTTTGCATCATTATGTTTAGTCCATACACCAACCTGGTGAAAGAAATAGTCAAAAGGCATTGGGAATTATTGAACACCCCTGACAACAACTTGGCCAACATTGAGAAAAATCCTATTTGTGTTTACAAAACTGCCCTTAATTTGAAAAAACTTTTGGAGGTCAGTGCCTATACTAGGATAAAAAAGAAAAGACGATCAACAAAAAAGTGTGGCTCTTGCAAGCAGTGCAAGAATATTAATGAAGAGAGTATGGTCAGATTGGATAATTTGATGAAAACCAAGTGTAGGAGTATTGCAGGGAATTGTAACAGTCAGAGAGTTGTGTACCTTGCCACTTGTTCTACCTGTCCTGCCTATTACATAGGCAAGACAGAGAGAAAATTCAAGACAAGAATATACGAACATCTTTACAAAATAAAGAAAAAAGATATTAAAAATGCCCTAAGTAGACATGTCCTGGATAAGGGTGAAGACCATACTTTCAGATTTATGATTTTAGATCAGGTAGAACAAACAGCATATGGTGGTAATTGGAAGACATGGCTAGCATATAAAGAAAGTGAGTGGCAAATATATTGTGATGCCACTACTTTTCCCGGCTTGAATGATTTTATTAGTATTAAGCCATTTTTAAGTTTGGACCGGGGATAAGTTCTAGTTTTCATGTCTATACATTCACTTTTTGTTCACTTTTTGTACACACATCAATTTTTCCCATCACTTTTATGTACTCATAATAGAAATATTAATATCAATATATACTTTTATAAATTCAGGTTATATTGGAAAAAAATTTTAGTATAGGAATGTTTAACTTAAAGGAAAGAATTTTATATATCATATAATATATTATATAATATTTTTATTATGACTTGGAATGACCCACTATGAGGTATATTTTATATATTTTATATTTTATATTCTTATATTTGTTCACTTTTTGCATTTTGCACATATATATTATCATAATTTGTACAAACACTGTTCTCAAACATTTGTTAAGACATTTATAGGGTATTTTTCTGTAAATAGTTTTTTTTTGGATAAGGTTTTTGAAATGTATCTTTAAGAAAGCACATACTATCACATTTTTGGCGCCAATTTTAATTTAAAAAGAGAGTTGAATGGGCTAATAGTGGTTCTGATGAAATCTGAGGTACTCAGATGAAAGCGCTTAACCAAGAGATCACTGTATAGTTGGATTTTACTCGTGGAAATAAATTTGTGTTTTTACCAGCAAAAGATTGTTTGTTTGCCTACTGAACTTGAGTCTTGCTCGAGCCGAGGACTGGTTACTGCTATTTCTATTGTATGTGGTTGGACTTTCAAGAGTTTACTTCTGTTATATTAATGAAGCATTGCAAAATGTGTAAAAACATAAAAAAAAAAAACTTTTTTTTTTTTTTTCGCCGATCTTGCCTGTTTAAGCATAGGGCAGTGGCACACAAATGGGATCGGGGGGAAAATAATAAAATAAACCTAAAATAAGCATTCTAACTAAAAGCAGTATTCTGCCATGCAAGTCAATGGCAGGCATAAGACAACCTGGCCAGTGAGTAATGGTTGCTAAGGGGGGAGGCTCAGTGTGGGACATGTAACGATGAATTAGCAGGCAATCCTATGCAAATGAGGGGAAGGATAGTGAATCCCAGATTTTCTCAGGGTGTGAGGCAGGTCCCAAGAGTGTAAGAGTATAAATAGCTGGGTGCAAGACTAGGATATAGGTGACATCATTGGGGGGGGGTGTCAGGCATACTGTAAGTGGATTGGAGCCCTGTGGCTCGGGATTGCCCCTAGTGTGTCTAAACCTGCCTAGCACTCTTTACAAAGTGTAAGTGGGTGTGTGCACCATGCACCAGGTCTTACAGGAAGAAAAAGGAAGTTAAACCAGGAAATAGCAGCTCTGTGCACATTTGAGCACTCCGTTTGCACGGCGCGCCCTCAGGCTTAAACAGGGAGGCAATGGGAAGGGAAAACAGAAGTAGGAAGATAATCAAGGAGAACTAGCATAGCTGGCAGGTGAAATGTATCAGAATCAGCCAATTACACAGGCCACAGACCAGCCCAGCCCAGCACACCAGTATAAACTATCCAAACACCTTTCCCCCTTGTTTTTTTCCCAAAAACTCTGCACCACCGGTGTATACAAATGGGGAAATTTTACAAAATGAAAGAAGAGAAAAAATGTTATAAACCAGCATGTGCAAGAGGCTGAGGGTGGTGAGGTTGTGAAAGCTGCTGAGCAACCGACAGTGAAGAGATGGAGAAGAGTGTACAGACCCAGGGTAACCTACCAAGGGCTACATGAGCTGGAGATAGTGGAGCACTATAGGGTGGACAGGGACCTCCTACAGCAAATTGTGGAGCTGTGCCAGCCATGCCTCACACACAGAACTAACACAGGAGAACCCATCCCAGTGTATACCAAGGTATGTGTAGGCCTAAGAATACTAGCTACAGGTACTTTCCAAAGGCCAACTGGGGATATGATGGAGCTTTCACAGGCATCAACATCCAGGGTACTCCACCAGTTCCTGGATGCCATGTCAGCACATGTCGGTGAGCACATATATTTCCCCATCACCCATGAGGCATTGGCCAGAAATATGCATCTCTTCCACCAAATAGCAGAATACCCTGGAGTAGTGGGTGCAATAGACTGCATGCACATATGCATTAAAGCACCACATGGTGAGCAAGGTAGTGTCTAAATCAATCGCAAGGGCTTCCCCTCCATCAACTGCCAGGTCATGTGCGATGCCAAGGGCATAATAATGAATGTGTGTGCTGGCTGCCATGGAAGCTACCACGATTCCCACATCTGGCATATGACACAGCTGTACCAGACATTTGCCAGTGGGGACATCTGACGCGGTCACCTAGTGGGGGATGCTGGATACGCACTGGAGCCATGGCTGATGACACTCATCAGAAATGCACACACACCCAAACAAGAACTCCATAATGAGGCACACGCACAAACATGAATCATAATAGAGCATGTGATTGGGATGCTGAAGTCACAGTTCTGGTGCCTGGATACATCAGGTGGAGCCTTGCAGTACTCACCAACAACATGTACCCAAATTGTCCCTGTATGTGCCATGCTGCACAATATGATCCTGTGGAAACAGCTGCAGCAGGAACAGCATGGGGCAGGGCCACACAGACCCCCACCATTGCCAAGGCCTGCACAGGCACAGAGTGACTTGGAGGAGGAACAACCTGAGCTTGCTCCAGTAGACAGAAGGAGGCATGCACAGTATGTCCTGGCCTTGGCAAAGAGGCAATGCATAGCACATGCACTGACACAGTAGCGACCCAGGGAATGACACCTCTCTCTGACTCACACACACATACAGTAAAAGGGATGCCAAACATGACACTACCTTTGCTCAACCATGTATAGGGAGTGTACTATGTGCATCCGACATATGCAGCCCTGTAGCACCACCCTCAATACTGGGACACCCACAAGGTAAGTGACTGACACATGCCAGTTGGGGGTTCACATACCCAACAACAGTTACACCCAGCAGGATAGGTGTAAGCAAACACAAACAAATGCTGTACTATGGCCTCTGAATGAGCCCTATGGGTAACCCCTACCCCAGGCCTACACAGACAGACTACAGCAGGCCAGGCAATTGGATGTAAGTTGTGAAGGCTAGGAAGTCAGAAACTAATATGTAGGTAGTTAAAGCTAAGATCTGTAGTACACTGGTATGCCTCTAGCCAGCACGATAGGTAAGACTACAGACTGAAATGGAGTACCCAATATACCAGTACAGTCCTAGCAAATGTGTAAAAGTGTCAGGTATGCCCCCCCCATCCTATGTACACCTATAGTAACAGTCAGGTGTGCCCCCCACTACTGTGTAGAAATGGCAAAACAGTCAGGTGCCCCCCCTCGCTATGCAGAAATGTAGCAACAATCAATGCCAAATGACCGATGAATACCCTGCAGACACAGCATGCTACCTGTCGGTGTACAACACAAAGGTCAGCACCGCAGTACAAACTACCTGGACTTGATCCACACATGCAATACAGTTGGCCATACTGGGCATGCTCAAACACAGAGGAATGAAGGCAATGTCAGTCAACAACATACTGAAAGATCATACTGGGCATGCTCATACACTTAAACACATGAAGGCCATGTATGCAAACACCCGTGGACCAGACATATCTGGCAGTCGCAGTTCTTAGTGCAGACACATGTCAGTATGCACCACTCCTGCCTTGCACACACACAGTGGATAGAAATACAGACATATATGTAAGGACAGCACACTATAATAAGCCAAAGGTAGACGGACATAGATGTGTGGAAGAGGGTGACTGTGACAAGGAGCCATCCAGGCCTGTCCCACCCAGCACACAGCCAAAGGGCCCCAAACACATGAGGTGCAGATGTCACTCACTGCAGATACTAGCCACCAGTCTCTGTCAGCATGACAGACTATGTGGTGCACATGCCATCTGTGCAACATGACTGTACAAGGAAGTAGTCATCTAGTAGCGGTATACACTTACCTGTGACATATGACCCCATGCGTGCCCGCATGTGACATGTCAACCCCTTCATGAATGGATTATGGCCCATGCACACACCGCCCTCCCCATAGCAGTATTATGACAAGCCTGCTGAGGTCATCCAATGTGAAATACACCTTTGGGAGAGCTGTAGCTCAGTAACCCCCATGGTGCATCCCATAACTGAGTACTGCTGTAGTGATGAACTAGTTAGGTAGTAGTCCTAACCCCAGACTTGGCAACTGTGTGAGTGTGTGTTTGCGTGCATGTCTGTCTGTCTCTGACTGTTTAGAGAGAAATGCTTTTTAGGCTACTCACACTCCATACAATTCATATACTCAACTTTGGCGAGGCTGCTGATGTCACTCACCTAGAAATACAGCTCTGGGAAAGTCATAGCTCAGGAATCTCTGTAGTGTGTCCTGTAACTGCTGTAGTGTGATAAAGTTGTTAGGTAGGTGTTCTAACCCCAGACCTAGCAACTCTGTGTGTGTGTGTGTCTGACTCAGTAGAGAGCAATGCTTTTTAGGCTACTCACACTCTGTACAATTCA
This sequence comes from Protopterus annectens, assembly GCF_019279795.1. NCBI lineage: Eukaryota > Metazoa > Chordata > Ceratodontiformes > Protopteridae > Protopterus > Protopterus annectens. Next base: position 1,125,602,226 of record NC_056746.1, read on the forward strand.
TATACTCAACTTTGGCAAGGCTGCTGATGTCACTCACCTAGAAATACACGTCTGGGAAAGTTACACTCCAGTAATCTTTGTAGCATGTCCTATAACTGCGTACTGCTGTAGTGTGATGAAGTAGTTAGGGAGGTGTTCTAACCCCAGACTTGGCAAGTGTGTGTGTGTGTGTGTGTGTGTGTGTGTGTGTGTGTGTGTCTTTGTGTCTCTGACTGAATAGACAACAATGCTTTTTAGGTTACTCACACTCCTTAGAATTCATATACTCAACTTTGGCAAGGCTGCTGATGTCACCCACCTAGAAATACACCTCTGGGAAGGTTGCAGCTCAGTAATCTCTGTAGCGCGTCCTGTAACTGCATACAGCTGTAGCATGAATTAGAACTGTGGTAGGGTTCTATCTCCACCCATGGCAGTCCTGACTGACTGATGTGTGTTTCAATGCCTGTGTATGGAGCAGTACATTATAGGCTACTCACTCACAGTACATTTCAAATGCCCTAATTTGGCAACCCTGCTGATGTCATTCATTGTGAAATACAACTTTGGGAAGAAAGTTCTTTAGTAATCTTTGCGGTGCGTCCTATAACTGCTCCATGCTGTAGTGTGATATGGGCCTTTGTCAGGGGTTCTATACTCACACATGTCAGTTGTGGATGTTTTGTGTGTGTTTCACAGTCTGTGTAGGGAGCAATGCATTTTAGGCTAGTCATTCCCAGTACAGTTGAAATGCCCTACTTTTTGGGGAAGAAGTACTCCAGTAATGTCCATGGTGCATATTATAACTATGTAGTGATGTAGTGTAATAAACTAGTTAGGTATGAGGCTGTACTCCAAGACATGACAAGAGTGTGTGTGTGTGTGTGTGTGTGTGTGTGTGTGTGTGTGTGTGTGTGTGTTCTCATATCCTGTAGAGGGGGTTTTGCTTATTTCTTTTATGATGGCCCTACTCACAATGTCAACCATACAGGGATAACAGATGTAAATTAGCTGAGAGGCTGGGGTGCAAAGCCATACCCATACATGTGACAACAAGGCCAGCCAATCACAGTTAGCAACCCCACTATTACCCAGAGCACACACTCAACCCATGTGTCATATGCACACACATGCCTAGGCAACAGCCAATATGTGGGTAGTACACTGCATATTGGCCACTGATAGTAACTATGCAGTGATAGCAGTGGGCTACAGAGGGTATGCCACCCTGCCCATCTGTCCAATATGCATGTACATGCAGACAGTGCACCTCCACCATGTTCCCCAATGGACACCTGCACCACCTGTGGTGCCTTCACATGTGACTCACAACAGACATACCATGCCTGACAACATGACCTGCATGGACAGATGACACTGACATCAGGGAATGCTGTTAGCATGCTATCAATGTAGGTAGAGGGTAAACCAGCTGCCGATTATCTGTTCCTGCCACAAGTGGGCAAGGCTGGCACATTTTATGATAATCTGTGTTCACAACATGGGCCAGACACCCTAGGTACAGTTCCACATGTCACCGTACATGCATGTGGGAGGTGTGCACATCCCAGATGCCATCCATGTCATGGACTAAGGAACACATACATGGCATGTGATGTACAACATTGGCCACACACAATAGTCACCCAGATGACTGGATGGGTGATGCAATACCCACCTGTGTGGACAAATGCAGAAACTACAGGCCTGAGCCACAGTGCTGATCATTGTCATGTGGGCTGATGCCAAGGTATACCCATCACCTACATTTGTACAGCCTGCTGGCACAGTTGACCACCACACACCCATGCAGACATGCATCCATGCATGTCAGAACTGGCACCCTGTGTGTTCATGTGTGTGTGTTGTATGGTGCATATGTCCACATCCACACTCACTACAACCCCCAAGGGCATACTGAAACATGCTGTCTGATGTCTGACATCTGCTCATACTCTTCGCCCATATGACCACCGTATGACCTGTGTGGTGCATGTGATACCTGCATATTGATGTGTGTGGCAATCCCACTAGTGATGAGCTGCACTCCTGTGCCTGCCAAGTGTGTCAATGTGTGTGTGTCCCTGTGTGAGTGTGCCTGTGTTGATGCTGGCACCTGTTCATGCAGGCAGGCACATGTACATCACCTACTGTATAGCTACCGTATCCCTGTTGCAGATGCCACTCACCATCACATATATGTTCGGAGTGCTCCACAGCAGGTAATCCATGTGGCGCATACAATAACTGCACCAAACTGTGATAGGTCTACATAGTTGCCTGTGGTTTGATACCCTGTACTGGTAGGTGAGTGACATAAACATGCTTCAGTTTTATTCTCCCACCCCTCCCTGACATGTATTTGCCTCTGTCCACCTCACCCACTCCCTGTCTGGTGGATGTGGAGACCCACACCTGCCTTGCTTAGGCAGTAACATGTGTATTTTAAGTGATGCTCATGATCAGCTGATGGCCTCTGCACAAATTGTAGCCCTCTCCTAGCTGATTGCATGTGGAACAGCTGTGGTAACATTCCCATAGCCAATTGCATGGAAACACACTCCAATACCTAGGAACATCATGGTGGTGTTGGTCCTTTTCAGTCACTGTTAGCAGGAACTAGATCTGTTGTTTGGCAAACAGCATCTCAGATGGATTGGGGATTTACCTCTAACAACATACACTGTGGAAAGAGGGCAACAAACAGGAGGGGGATGTGCCTGAAATGACTACAGATTGTAAGTGCTGCTATACTGCACTTGGAGTAATCTTGGTTTAACAGTGTTTGTCTGGATATGCCTGTCATACATGTCACAATACCTGCTATGTCAGTTCCATATATATATGAGGAATCCGCATCTGCAGGGTCATCTGCAGACTGGACAGTGTTGTGCCTTTGATTTCATGTGTTAGCTACAGTACATCTATCTGTGGAATGCAGAAGGTGGTGTGAGGATTGCAGTCTGTAGATGGTGAAGGCCATACACATTTACTGACTTCATATCCCTCATAGAACATATGTTGCAACAAACTCCGTTACAATGGAACATTTATGAATTTATCACAGCAACATGTCTTTACTGGCCCTGTGTATGTGCTGTCAGGCACACCTCTGTCAACCTTTGTACATATGTCATGCATGAAGTGGTGCATATGTGCTGTACACCATAAATAGTGTCATCATATCTGATAACAAGCCAGTGATATATCAGATTGCTACATATGTCATGTACAGTAGGGGTTATATTTCATGACATAAGCTGGACATTCTGTGGATGTTTGTACAGTACTGAGGTCTGTGTAGTAATGGTGAATGTTGGCAGTGTGTGTATTGTTAATATGTACGCCTGTGTACAGACTGTAGTAGATGTCATTGTTCTAGCTCCCACTTCTGTCAGATGATGCATGCTGCCCCACTGTATGGTACCATTTTGCCGTACATGTTTGTAAGGCCATACAAACAAATATCCCATACCACAAACAGCCATCAGACCAAACTGTGTAGCAGCCCAGTATATGTAGGGTCATTCTGTGAGTGGCACATTTGAGGATGGTGTAGAACAGATAGTCCATATACTGTAATATTATGCTAGCTTACCATATGTGACTGTGTTCACATTGGTTGTGGTTATGCACTGTCACACAGGTGTATCTTACCCTATGCCATGACATGGCTGTAGAGCCTGCTATATATGCAGGTACATGTGCATTCCCCCATACGAGATGTAGGCCAGTGTTGAGCCAGTCTGCCTGTAGCCTGCACAGTGCATTGTTAAATGCTTAACAGCTTAGTGTACTTAACCATTGAGATGCCAAGTGCAGATACTTGCCAGGTGTACTACTGCCAGGTCTCCCTTAAAAGTCCTGTATGTCAGACAGAGCAGTGGGATGCTGTACAGATGTATGTCAATAGGGTAGTATGTGTCCATGGCACCCCTGTACCAGCAGTCATTATGTATCAGGCCAGACAGGAGTGTGTGAATCCAACACCTATGGTGCCAAATGTATACCAGTTGTTATGTGTTATACCCATCTACATGGCTGTCTACATCCATATTGTCAGGCCTGGTACACATGTTGTGCACTAAGGGATTATGTGTATACCTCTGGACTGTACAGGGCGTGTCTGAAGTTCCTCATATAGTGGCCAGTATCTCTGCTGCACTCCACAGGGGTATTACATGCTAGTGACAGTGCTTTACAATGATTTCCTTAGGATGTCTGTCAGTAGTCAATGGCACACATGTTATAAGCAGATGTCACCTTCCACACACACCATGCCTGCAATAACCTAGTAATATATCTGCTATACATACCTGACATCCCCTTGCACTACGACTTTGGGACTATAGGGACTGGGATAGGGCCACACTCCATGTCCAGGACATATGGTGGAAAAATATGTACATATACTTATCCAGATAGCCATTTATATATATATAATTACACATGTGTACTACTTCCAATTACCACTGTCATGGCAACCACCCACTATAAATCCCTACCGCATGTGGGCATGGTCCCTTTACATTTCCTGTGTGATGGACATCCTTCCTGTGTGTGGGCATCAGTGTTACAGACAGCAGGTAGCAATGCCTGTTACAGGGGAACCTGCACACTCAGAGCAGCCACATATTTGTAAGAGGATCAGGAACTGCAGACAGACTGTGAGTAGAGTTGTGTTATGCTTTGCATAGTACTGGTGTTAAAGGGTGTGTGTTTGTACATACTAGTGTACCTTGGAATGCAGTCTGTCTGCATAGCTCACTACTGTGGGCCTATCCTCTTGATGGACAGAGGTATGCCTATCATGGGTCATCCGTCCACCACACAGGTCCTGTTGCAGATATTACACTGGCAGTGCGTGTGTGTGTGTGTGTGTGTGTGTGTGTGTGTGTGTGTGTGTGTGTGTGTGTGTTGCATGCTATCAGTACATGGCTACATCCATTTCTATTTCTAACCTCAATTCCCTGACTAAGAGTATGTTGCAGACTATCCTGTAACACCAGCACCTTGCTTAGTGTATGGCAACAGTGTTCCACATATGTGCCTGTGTTCCAGCCTCTGTCCTCCATCTACATATCAAGCTGTGCACATATGTCATGCTGTTGGGGGTTGTTCTGTAGTGGGCTGTGAGTATATCACACTTCTGTTGCTGCCATTAGTCCACTGCTGTTGTATCCCCCACACATATAGTGGGGCTGGGGCCATATATGTGTGGGTGTCACCTACACAATGCATGTGTGCCCTTATGCACTGCAGAG